>NC_133325.1:116043221-116343221 GCF_042186555.1 Aquarana catesbeiana
CCCGCCATTCCGCCAGGAGAACCCTGCCTCACAGTGGGATCGAGGGACCAGAGAGAGTGGAGAGCCGCCGACGCACCCGCAGCACCGTCCGCCACCGCTCTCAGGACATCCCAGATATCCCAGTGCAGCTTGGATGATTGCAGGGGGGAGAACCCACACAGCCTGGTCACTGACTGACGAAGGGAGAGATCTTAAGGTTACACTTTAGTCCAGCATTTACAGGTTATTTACTGGAGGAGGTTAGACTGGTCTGCAGTGACATCCGGAGGACACTTAGTCACCTGCTTCTAGGATACTCCTGCTCTCTTTTGCATCTGAGGGGTGGGGGAAATTAAGGGGGCCCCACCTGGATTATTGGGGTGCTGCCTCTCGGCCTTATTAGCTATCTTATTTTTTTCTCCCATTTTTTAATATATTTTTTCCACGGTACAAGTACTGCTCTCCCCCTGCTAATATATAGTAATGACGAGGAAGCAGGGGGAAGACCCTGCACAACAGGACAGTGCCAGCTCTAGTACCAAGCCACACCGAAGCGTGAAGGGGAATCAGGCGGCAGCCAAACTAGAGAGATTTGCCCATAATCTAGGTCAGACCCCCATAAAGGGAGGGCAACATAACTCGCAAGCGCAACCTAAGGCACATGCTGGGGCTGGAGCTGTGAGGAAAAGCCAAGGTCAAGGACAGGCCATAGCACCAGAGGCAAATCACACAGGACTGAAACCTGCAGGGGAGGACATTCAGGGCAACCAAGATACTCCAGAACCCCCTTCTGAAGCTGGAGCCTTAATAGAAGGGGAACCATCATTGAAAGAAATCCTGCAGGCAATTAATTCCTGCAGGATTTCTCTAGGTGAACTGTCAGACCAGTTTAAAACAATCCGGGAAGAGCTATCCTTTGTCAGGCATGACCTACAAAAAGTGCGAGAAAGGACTACCACCCTTGAGAGAAGAGTTAGCCTGGTGGAGGATGGCCTGAACCCCCTTAAGCGGGAGATAAGGCGGGAGATAAGGCGGGAGATAAGGCAGGAGATAAGAACAATAAAAGAACAAATGGTTAATTATGAGATAAAAATGGATGATATGGAGAACAGACTGCGAAGGAAAAATGGCAGGATCGTGGGGCTCCCTGAGTGCAGTGAGGGCCCGGATCATGTGATATTTACCGAAAAATGGTTCAGGGATCTTTGTGGAAAGGACACTTTCTCACCCTTTTTTGCAATGGAAAGAGCCCATAGGGTACCTTCTAGACCTCCTCTACCAGAGGGTTATCCAAGACCTCTACTGGTTAAAATGCTTTATTATAAAGACAGAGTAACCATATTGCAGAAGGCCAGGGAAATGGGCAAAATCATTTATGAAGGTACTAGGGTATCTATTTTATCAGATTTTTCACCAGAACTGCAGTGACGGAGGGCCAAGTTCTAGGAAATCAAACGTAAACTACAGCATTTGAAAGTCTCCTGGTGGGGTGGTTGGCATCCCATAAGGAAAATTTATAGAAGAACTAGAAAACGGCGCTTTAAAAAAAAAAAAAAAGTATAATAACTGCATGGATGATCCAGGGACACAGTTGATCATTTATTTGCGCACTATGGGGTTGGGACGGGGGGTCGCATTTAAGTTAGAGGGATAATGTGGAAATTGCCTTCTTCTTCAAAGTTCATGGGGGAGGGGGGGGGTTATACAGGAAGGAAATAATATTTGTTATATTGAGCACATGAGAAGGTCACTTCCTAATAAAAAAACGCTTTAAAATCATTCAACCAATAGAGAACATAGTGTAACACTATAGCCTAAAAACATTCAACCAGAAGAGGATATAATATGAGGGGGACCTCTGCACTGTGTACAAAGCGTATAAAGATTTCAGCACTCAACACCATCAATGTAGGGAATCAGTTATTGCGGAGAGTGAACTGCTTTACAGAGCTGATACAATGTTGCAGAGACAGAACTCTCTTGTTTACCTTGGGTGATCTTTTGCTCATCTGTGAAGGGTTTCCATTTCAAACTTATCAAACAACCTGTTAAAAAGAAAAAAAGTTGTCAAACAACGAAATTCCATCTCTGCAGCATGGAATATTTAAAGGTACATGGATGCTATTAGTATAAACCATTTGCTGATTAAATAGGAATCTCAGTACAGTGGCAGTGAGAGCTCCTTGCCCTTGCCAAAATTAATGCAATACATAACAATCCCAATTGTCTCTCTACAACTCTCTGTAAATCAGTATGAAACACAGGACTTAGAAAGTGGCTGCTGCATTGCAAGGCTTTTTACTAAGGCATATTGCTGCAAAGCAGATGAATATGTAGCCCAGTGGCTAGCACTGCTACCAGTTTGATTTCCACCAAAGACCCAATCTGCCTAAAGATTGTACATTTACATGGGATTCTTCCTTGGCCATAGCATGTTTATGTACATTTATGTTTCATGGAGATCACTTTGCAAAGAAAATTCTAATGTTAAAGCACATTAAAGGGCAAAACAGTTGTTTTTTTTAAAGATTTTGGTAGAGTGGGTTATTTTGCTGTCTGCATCCCCCTTGAGAGATTTACTCTTCCTATATGTCTATGAATATTGTCATTAGGAAAGTATTAGATAGGAAATCCAAAATTTTACAGAGTGATGTGGGAAAATCATGCAGCTGGGGCACTTGTTTTCAGTAATAACTGTCTCACAGGGATTTTCCTTTTGAAGATATTTACTCTCTCTCCTAGTTATATCTACAGAGTAGGAAATGGAGGGGCATAGGACACAGACACCAATAAAAAATAATCTGACACATTTTAACCATTGCCTACTTTATGAGAATTTAAAAATACAAAGTTTTTCCTTTGGAATTACAGTAATGCCCAATACACACGGTTGGACATTGATCAGACATTACGACAACAAAATCCATGGATTTTTTCCAACGGATGTTGGCTCAAACTTGTCTTGCATTCACACAGTCACACAAAGTTGTTGGAAAAACCCGATTGTTCTGAACGGGGTGACGTAAAAAACACGTATGTCGGGACTATAAACGGGGCAGTAGCCAATAGCTTTCATCTCTTTATTTATTCTGAGCATGCATGGCACTGTGCGTTGATTTGTGTTCACACGATGGGAATTTCCGACAACGGATTTTGTTGTCGGAAAATTTTATAGCAAGCTCTCAAACTTTGTGTGTCGGAAATTCTGATGGAAAATGTGTGATGGAGCCTACACACGGACGGAATTTCCAACAACAAGGTCCTATCACACATTTTCCATCGGAAAATCCTATCGTGTGTACGGGGCATAAGGTTTCCTTTTACATGTGCTAAGGAATGAAAACCTATTATGTTAACTGACATAAGTATAAAACAATGTGTGGCTCTTTTCTTCCGTTTACATTTTTGAAGATGGTAATTTATATTACCCACTTTATCCTATTATATTTTCTATAGAAGCTTGAATTGCACATTCATCATCTTGTGTCGCTGACATGGAGAAGTAAGCAATTCTGTCTTCTAAGCCATTCCTGCTTGTAGCTATGCTTTTGCTTTGTACGCCTATGCATATTGAAAAATCCTCTAACATGTTACATTGATATGTACATGAACATTTTGTCAGACATGAGTGGGGATGAATAATGAATTAAGCAAATACAATTCAAAATGTATGCCAGGTTTACAGTATATTAAACAATGTGTGCTGGTAAAAAAAAGTAAAAATGTTAGCCCACAGATTTCATTGAACACAGTGCAGAGAATAATGATCTGCAATTACTTAGAAAATCCTATCAATTCTTGTTTGGCCTGGTACTGGCAGTACAACCAATCCCAATCTGATTTTAGTTTTTTGCTCTGGTCATCCAATTGCAGCAAGAGTGCTAATGAATTAGAGCAGTTGACTTATAAAGAGCAAGGAAATTACTGACTCTAAATGGGGAAAACTGATAGAATAGAAAAAATATTTGGGAAGAAAAAGCAAAAAAAGGTGAAATGCGGAAATGCCTAACAAAGCTGTATTTGCCTTTATTCAATAAAGATTTATTATACTTAAAAAAGAAGTATAGGATTTTTTTTCTAAAATCATCCCTAATGTTGTAAAGCGCTGCGTAAACTGTTGGCGCTATATAAATCCTGTATAATAATAATAATAATACTTACCTAGCTGGATGCAGCATTGGTCCAATGCTACATCTGTCCCCCCTGGCTCTAAAACTAAGAACCGAGCAATCAAACACCGCTGATCGCTCAGTTCTCAGTCACCAGCTCTCTGCTCTGCCCCCTCACTGAAGCCCTGGGCTGTGGAGGGGGTGGGAGCAGCCGGCTGAGGCTAAATGGTGAGTTAAGTAACAGCCAATCAAAATCTTTCTTTTACTGGTCTTACTGCAGCAAAGTAAATGTTGATTGGTTTCTATTGGTTTTTAACATACTAAATAGACAGTTGTGGAGCCATATAAGGCAACCAAATATAAAGACAAAATCAGTGTCTAATCAATGTAAGCTCAGCACCTACAGCCAAAATAATATGTGTTCAAGAAAATAAACAGTACCAATATACCATAGAAATGCACTGCATAAAGTCACATGGTTAAAACATCATTTTTATTGTATAAATAAAACCTATACATAAAACCTATAAAGTGCTTTATTTATGTTCCATTTGGACTAGTGCAGGGAACTAATTCAACAGAGAAATCGCCCACCTCTCCACCTTGGCCAACAAGCAGTATTTATTGATAAAAAATGCAAAGCTTTCTTCTGCATGGCAGATAAGCTATCAACCCAGCTCTGTTTATATATGGCAGTAGATGGGAAGTTGCCCATACTGCTGCTGGAACACAGCGCCACTTACTGTATGTCGCTAATGCTACTACACTATACTACTACGCACATAGTGGCTGCATAGCTTTGTAATGGAAATGGGCCAGCTTTAACTATTAAAAGTCAAATAAACATAGAATTCTACTCTAATGACACAAGATAGGTAATGTACAGTATATTAGTTTCAAGGCTGATAATTTTACTTCCCCAAGTTAAAGTAAATCTGTGATCATTTTATTCACACGCAAGCACTGGTGGCATCATTTTGCAGGCACCTACAAAGGGTCATGCTATCCCTAAATTCTGTGGTGCTATATTAAAGTGGTTGTAAAGGCAGAAAGATTTTTTTATCTTAATGCATTCTATGCATTAAGATAAAACACCTTCTGTGTGCAGCAGCCCCCCTAATACTTACCTGAGAGTAGGGTTGCCACCATTTCTTCAAGCCAAACCTGAACACTTTAGCAGCGCACAGCAATTTTATTTTAAAGGGGGAACACTGGACTCTGGTGTAAAGGGGAACTCTGATGTAAAGGAGTTACTGCTCACCAAACCTCCCACCTACATCAGAGTTTCCAGCATTCCCCCTTAAATTAGGGTCCATAAAGCCCCCTTTACATCAGAGTCCACAGGGCACCCCTTACATCTGAGTCCCTCTTACCTTAGTATATTCACTTGCTTGGAGGAAGGAGAGAAAAGGGAGGGGGGGGGGGAGACTTCAGTTACAGCCAATGGATGGTGAGCTCACTCACCCAAGGATGGAGGCTTAAGCATCGACACCTTCCATCCACCATGTATCTGAGCTGAGTTAATGAGCTTCAAACTTTCAGCCCACACATCCCTTTCCTGAAGCACAGAATACCGGGGATTGGAGTGTGGGTGGGCAGTAAGAGGGGTAGGGGTTGGAAGGGGAGGAACAGATCAAGTCCTCTCTTCTGTCCGTGTATGGGGGTGAGGCCTGTGTGCACACCTGTGCAGTTGACATTTGTGGTACTGGATTACTTGGGGAGCCACAGTCTATTCTGAATATTGTGTCCAGGTTTCAGATGTTCTGAAACCTGGACAGACAATTCAAAACTGTCCAGATGAATCCCGGACAGGTGGCAACCCTACCTGAGAGCCCCATCTAGATCCAGCGATGTTGCAGGAGTGTCTCAGCTGCCCAGGACTCCCCTCCTCATTGGCTGAGACAGCAGTGCGCCGCCATTGGCTCCAGCTGCTGTCAATCAAAGCCAGTCAGCCAATGAGGAGAGAAAGGGGGCAGGGTGGGGTCGGGCTGTGGCTCTATGTCTGAATGGACACATAGAGCTGTGGCTTGGCTGGGGTGTCCCCAAAGCAAGGTGCTTGCTATGGGGGCACTCAACAGGAGGGAGAGGACAGGAGAGCCAAAGAGGGACCTGAGAAGCGGAGGATCTGGGCTGCTCTGTGCAAAACCACTGCACAGAGCAGGTAAGTATGACATGTTTGTTATTTTTAACTAAAAAAGAACAAGACTCTACACTCACTTTAACCACTTCCCATCCCGCGTTTAGTAATATGACGGCCGCAAGGTAGCTCTCTCATCCTGGGCGGCTGTCATATGATGTCCTCGGCTTCCCGGCCGTCTAGGGGGCACACACGTCAGGGGAGAGGAGACAGATTGTGTGTTCCTTGTATATAGGAACACCAATCGGTCACCTCCCCCAGTCAATCCCCTTCCCCCACAGTTAGAATCACTCCCTAGGTAAGACATTTAACTCCTTGATCGCCCCCTAGTGTTAACTCCTTCCCTGCCAGTGACATTTATACAGTAATCAGTGCATATTTATAGCACTGATCCCTGTATAATTATCAATGGTTCCAAAATAGTGTCAAAAGTGTCCAATCTGCCGCAATATCACAGTCCTGACAAAAATCGCAGATCGCCGCCATTACTTATAAAAAAACATAAAATAAAAAAAATGCCATAAATCTATCCCCTATTTTGTAGGCGCTATAACTTTTGCGCAAACCAATCAATATACGCTTATTGCGATTTTTTTTTTTACCAAAAATATGTAGAAGAATACATATTGGCCTAAACTGAGGGAGAAATTTGTTTTTGTTTTTTTTTAAATTGGGATATTTATTATAGCAAAAAGTAAAAAATATTGTGACTTTTTTCAAAATTGTCGCTCTTTTTTTGTTATGAAGTAATAAAGACCGCAGAGGTGATCAAATACCACCAAAAGAAAGCTCTATTTGTGGGGGGAAAAATGATCAAAATTTCATATGGGTACAGTGTTGCATGACCGCGCAATTGTAATTCAAAATGTTACAGCACTGAAAGCTGAAAATTGGTCTGGGCAGGAAGAGGGTGAAAATGCCCTGTATTGAAGGGGTTAAGGAAAAACATCCAGGCCCCTGGCTTACTGTGCTGTCCATCTCTTTCTGCTCCCTTCCCAGTTGAGAGCAGGAATGGGCAGATTACAAATCCATCTTTAGATATCTAGTTGTTTTCCCCCAATACACACTGTTTGTATCTACAGTATGTGTGTTTATTTTACATGCAGCCAGCAGGGGGAGATCTAAGCCAGTCTCACAGAGCAGATGTTGTGGTAAACAGAGATTTGAAAGGCATAAATCATAAATGTAGTGCTGGGCTTTGTTATCAGAAAGCCCTGTATGTGCTGCAAACAAAGTAGTATGTATACAGTCTGTAGTTAAATGTTTAATGAAAACACATATGTAAGGTAATTGATGAAAAAATAGAAAACAGTTCATGAATCCTGTCCATTAAAACAAATACAACTCACAATTATAATCATTTTAGATAAGGGTGGGAATATTTACATATTACATACTGTGACATACATACATACTGTGACATAGAGAGACCCCGTCACTGTGAGAATGAAGGAGAATATGACACAGAATGTGCATTAAGGGTTAATGCGAGGTTCCAGACCAACACTTCTGAGCGGAGAAAGCTGTGTTTTTGGGTTTTCTCCGGATTCTGCAGTTCTGGATCAGAACTTTCAGTCCTGTGTCTGGATTTTACCAGCTACCTACAGCTTGTACACAGGTGTGCAGGGCCATTATATAGTCAAGCCTGAGGATAGCTCAGGGCTCCCATTTTGGAGACAGCTACCAGTGTGGGAGACAGAAGGTCTCATCCAGGGGTCAGAGGTGCCCCAGCCAGGAGACAGGAGGTCTCTTTCCAGGAGTCAGGTGGGCTCCTATTGGGGTGTCAGGAGAACCCCTACCCAGAGGCCAGGTTTGTACCATGCAGCAGGGCGCTGTTACTAAAGGCTAAGAGAGCCAAGTCAACCAGCAGAGCTGGACAACACCGTCAGAGTGACTAGTAGGAAGAGCTGAAGTGCCGCCAACAAGGGAGCCAGGTGGCTCTGTATTTTCATTTGTTCATGTTGATGTGAAAGATCCGCTGCAACTGATGTCTATGTGATCTTTCCATTTATTTAATAAATGTAGTCTGCCATGCCCTTAAATACAGTTTGGACCTGTGCAACTCATTGAAAAAGCACCTACCACTTGAGTATAATCTCCACAATACCACAATACAAAAAAACATGATATTTGCTTAATAGTACAAAGTCAAGCCTTGTTGGTTCTCCTTACTGCCAGTCTGCCAGATAGGGTCTGTCTGACTGAAAACAACGATTTTCTACTCTGTAAAATGATGTGTTAGAGATAATGTGATCTAGTCTGTAAAGGCTTTAGTTCATTTGAGGTATCCCAGCAGCAGCATTTTTATTCATGGCAAGAAAGAGGTACTGACGCATCCTAGAGATTCATGTTTATTGTGAATTTAAATGATAGATCTATTTTAAATCTGCACAAAAGTATACAATGAAATTTGCATCCTTTTTATTATAACACATCTAGAACGAGAAAAAGGCAACTACCATCTGTACCAATAATACAAGCATAATATTCACATAAAATTAGATTTTTTTTTTTTTTAGACCTTCCTTATGCTTTGTTCAGAACAGCCCCAGGTACATAACACAGTTCAAAGGTGAATGAGTGGGATGATAAGGGTTTTGATTTTAAACACAAAAGTAAACATCTACCATGTAATTCTTCAGGCCTGATCTAATTGCTGCCGGCAAGTCACAGTGTCGTCCATGGTATAATGAACAATTGCCTTCTACATGATTAATTTGAATTTATTTGAATTTTACCAGACTTCAGGGTGTATTTCACTTCGGAAGCTGCAACATAAAGGATCTAATTTGGTTTCCGTCTGAGTTTTTCACTGCGAGTACCCTGTGGGAGCTACCTTACATAAGAGAACAGCAGCCCCCTCCCCAATGTATGCATGTTTGGATTATTGGTGCTTTCACAGTTGCTGCTTTATTACTCAACTGTAAATAGAAAAGGATGCCACTGCAAGTAATGAGAGTTTCATTGCGTTGTAAAGGTGACTCTGTCCCCCGCTAAATTAACTTGAAAATGAAACACATTATAAAAAATAGCAAATAAACCAATTGGTTATCAATGCGAAAACACAAAAGTTTAATGAAACAGTGAGGTTAAAGAATACTCAGTCTTTTTCATTTTGGACTTGAACGCACAAATAGTTTTTTGCAGATGAATGGTTATGTCATAAATGCTGCCCAGAACCAAATTAAATTAGAAGGATGACAGTGAGATGTTCAACAAAGAAACATGAATGGGGTCAAAGCAGAAACTCACGTTATACAAAAGTGAAGTGTGGGAAGATCTTATCTTATCCTAATATCATCACAGCAAAAAAAGATAAACAGATGAAAGACCTTCAATTACTAAGATTGGAGAAAAATGGAACAAATGTGGGTCATTTGCCTTGACAAAGTTTTGCAACTTGTTAATGGACATCTCTTGAAGTTTTTTTTTTTTTAATTATCAAAGGAAAGCTCTATTTCTTGACATTAACATCACCCAACACCAATAAAAATAAATAAATACATTCACTTCCTCCTGATGTCCATTTGGATACCACATGTGTGTGCAGCATTTGTTGTTTGTACCCGTGGTAGAGCCCAGGTTTGATTTTTTTTTTCAGTCCTACCTAAAACACAGACACTGGCACTGATGCCTACAGTAACTACAAACCTTTATTTATCCTACCCAAAACACACTGGAGCTGGCACCAAAACTAACCTAGATCAAGTCCTGATTAAACTATTTTATCTTTATTTTTTTTTTAACCAGCTTCTCTTTTAGAGAGCCTCCACTAGGAAACCATTGGGGGAATCAATAAAGAATGTTCTCTTTAGAGAATCCTGTCAGGCCGCAGCATCAAAATTGCCAGTGTGAGTGCCCAATGTACCTTCCAGACACTAAGATCAGAGTGTCTAAACTGAACACCCTCAGTGCGCCCCTCCATCTCCCCCCGCCCAGTGTGCCCATCACACTGACAGGTGCATAGCCTAGAAGTTTTGTAGTAGGGGTGAGCAGTACGGGATAGGGAACTGAGTGACTACTTCCCCCATCAGGTTCACCAGTTCACCATGTTGTTGATCACCAGCATAAGGCAGTGGGCAGATTCATAGCCACTATTCAGTCTGCCATGCAATGTCAAAACAAAAGTAAGGCAGTCCTGATGTGGGGAAGCGGGGAAGCCTGTTGACAGCGGATGACTCATCCGTTGTTAAGGATGCTGCGGCCGGCTTTCTGGCCCGCTCCTTAACAACCAGCTATTTACTGTGTCCTGTGCACTTAGAACGCATTGTGCAGTATGCGGTGCATTGTGGGACGCTTGGCTGGCGAATATCCCGTCGAGCGCCCCGCAAATTTAGTTGTTCACCGAATGGCCGAACAGGCAATGTTCAGGCCAAACTTTTGCTCGGCTCAAACTGCTCATCCAGCTTTATTGTAAAGAGGTGAATTGTCAGAAAAATTGCAAAATCTAAGCCAAAGTTGCTGAAGTAGAAAAAAAAAAGCTCTCATTGAAATATTTTTAATCCAGCTTTTTTGACCTATATTTTACCATTTCCCTAAAAAATTTACCTCAGTACACTGAATAGTGCATTAACCACTTCAGCCCCGGAAGGATTTACCCCCTTCCTGACCAGTGCGTTTTTTACGATTTGGCACTGCGTCGCTTTAACTGACAAGTGCTCGGTCGTGCAACGTGGCTCCCAAACAAAATTGACGTTCTTTTTTCCCCACAAATAGAGCATTCTTTTGGTGGTGTTTGATCACCTCTTTGGTTTTTATTTTTTGCGCTATAAACAAAATAAGAGGGACAATTTTGAAAAAAATGCATTATTTTTTACATTTTGCTATAATAAATACCCCCCAAAAATATATAAAAAAATTTTTTTCCTCAGTTTAGGCCAATATGTATTCTTCTACATATTTTTGGTAAAAAAAAAAAAAAAAAAATCGCAAAAAGCGTTTATTGATTGGTTTGCGCAAAAGTTATAGCGTTTACAAAATAGGGGATAGTTTTATGGCATTTTTATTAATAATTTTTTTTTTACTAGTAATGGCGGCGATCAGCGATTTTTATTGTGACTGCAACATTATGGCGGACATGTTGGACATTTTTTACACATTTTTGGGACCATTGTCATTTATACAGCAATCAGTGCTATAAAAATGCACTGATTCCTGTGTAAATGACACTGGCAGTGAAGGGGTTAACCACTAGGGGGCGGGGAGGGGTTAAGTCAGTACTAGGGATGTGTTCTAACTGTAGGGGGGATGGGCTGTGTGTGACACGTCACTGATCTCTGCTCCCGATGACAGGGAGCAGAGATCAGTAACACTTGTCACTAGGCAGAATGGGGAAATGCTGTTTACATCAGCATCTCCCCGTTCGTCCTCTCCGTGAGGCGATCGCGGGTATCCCTGCGACGATCAAGTCCGCGGGACCCGCGACCCTACTCACGGAGCTCGCGGGAAGCGCGCGCGCACGGCAGCAAATTCAAAGTAACGTACAGGTACGTTACATTGTGCAGCCGTGCCATTCTGCTGACGTACATCTACAGGAGGTGGTCGGCAAGTGGTTAAGACAAAACTAATCTTTATAAAAAAAATTAAAATATTTGAATAAAATCAGTACATAACACTGGATTATATCGTAGTTATTTTTTTATTAGGGTGAGCATTTAACAGAACATAAAAAAGAACATTTATAATATGAAAAAGAACAATCTCAAAAACAATAAAAATAATACAATAAAAAAAAAAATTGTAGTATTATGCGATACTATGTGAAATAGTGATGAAGTGCTCTAATTCAAGAAGCTAAGCAGCCAAAATAGACAAATATGCATGAATGCCTATCCCTAATATAGAAAAAAAATCCTATGTGAAACAGTGATAAAGTGCTCTAATTCAAGAAGCTAAACAGCAAAAAGACAAATATGCATAAATGACTATCCTCAATTTAAAAAAAAAACCAAAAAAAAAAAATACAATATGCGATAATATGTGAAACAGTTATAAAAGTGCTTGAATCAAAAGCAGGTATTCATCTGATTTTACATAAAAAACAATAAAATTCCCAAATAATAAAAAGTGCATGTGTATCAAAAAGTGATGAGATGTGAAGATCACGTGCTCAAAAAACAGTTCTTGAAAGTTGTGAACACAATTGTTCTCACTATGCAGGCATCCACCAGGAGTGTGCCCTAGCAGCTCACCTTAAACAAAAACCACAAGTCTAGTGGCGCTTTGGTATACAAATCCTTAATGGCAGTTCACGTTCCACTCTCCTCTCCTCGCCTGCATCGAAATCCACAGCTGGTCTGACAAGGCTTTATTATATGGATCCTTTATGGAAAATCACATTCCACTCCACTCTCCTCTCCTAAAAGCACCACTAGACCTGTTGTGGTCTTTATTTAAGGTGAGCTGCTAGGATATGAACAAGGAAAAATAAAACATTCCAAATTGTGCTCCACCAATGGGATATTAGGGTTAGTCACTCCTTGATTTCTACCTCTGAACTCCATATCAGATCTCATGGACACCACTCACCTCTCTGCACACCACGCCCCAGCACCAATTAAACAAAAACCTTACACACAACAGGAAGCAATGATGAAAAATCAGCCACAGTGACCCCTGTGGTGGGATGACTATTACACAACATAACTGAACCAGAACGTGCAGCAGACTTGCAGAATGTTTGCAAAGAAAGTGTATCTGGAGTCATGCAATGCGGACTTGCTGCAATTGTGCAACAAATTTGTGAAGCCTGGCAGGTCTAGCAAGAGTTTAGCAAGTCATTTTCAAACTTGCAGCACAATTACTTGCTATCTGGGTAGTTTCATACATTCTTCCTTATGTGTATGACTGTTGGAGGCACAGAATCACATAAACAGAAGATTAAATCATGTTTCCAAAATTAGACTATGGTTAGGTTGTCACCATTTTAGATTTAAATAACACTTACATTTTTAACTGAAGCCCCTGATACTGCTTTAGAGATCCTTAAACCTAAAAGAAATAAGAAGCTTCCATTACTGACCTCTCTTTTTAAAATTGTTAGTTGCATGTTGGTCCTGTTTATGCAATGGCTTTAGAAATGTCTAAATCACGGACAAGGGACATGTATACCTATCAGAAATGTGGACGTCACTGACTGCATGTTTGGGTCACTATCATGTTACATGCATTATCTGTTTGTTTGCCTTTAATAATTTTGTACCTACCGCAATCCATAGCTAGGGGTAGTCTATGTAGTTAGTCCCACCCTTCTTCTTCATGCTTTAGCCTCCGTTCTCAACATGTACTGTGCTCTGCTGACCTGAAGTTCATCTGTTATAATCTGCACAAGTTTTGGCTTAAAGATTCCTATTATTTGGAAGTCATTTGGATTCAGTCACTGTCTGCCAAGCTTCTGAGACTGTAATTTAGGCTATCTCACGGAAGCTGAACAGTCATAGAGATCACACTTTCAGTGCTTCAGATTGTGGTAGCAGAATAGTCATTGACTCAGCATTGAAGTCACCAGGTAGCCAGGGAACTAGCATTTGTTAACATGAGCAACAGCAGTCCCCAGTCCCCAATTTCTCCCAGAGCAGGTTTCCTTTAACTTGCATGAACTGATGATTGAGTGTCTAGAAATCTCTGCCATATTGCCATGGAATTTGGAATTCTTTCAGCTGTAGAGACTACACTACAGCCATTATTTTATGTCAACCTCTGCTTTGTCCTTTTCTCTGACTTCTCCAATCTCACTTGGCCTACAGGGGATTATGGGAAGCCAATGTAAAAAGATACATGCAACTATACATGAAGAAGTTAACCACTTGCCGACCGCCTAACGCAGATATACTGCGTCAGAATGGCACGGGCAGGCAAAATCACGTACCTGGTACGTGATCTGCCTCCCGCGGGCGGGGGGTCCGATCGGACCCCCCGGTGCCTGAGATGGTCGGCTTGTGTCTGGCAGCGATCAGACGTGAGGGGGAGACCCCCCCCTCGCGATCGCTCCCAGCCAATCAGATTCTTCCTCTGCTGCTGTATAGTAAACAGCAGCAGAGGAAATGATGTCATCTCTCCTCGGCTCGGTATTTTCCGTTCCGGCACCGAGGAGAGAAGACATCCGAGTGAGTGCACAAACACTACACACAAAGTAGAACACGCCAGGCACACATTACACCCCCCATCACCCCCCCCCCCCGTCACACTGACACCAAGCAGTTTTTTTTTTCTGATTACTGCATTGGTGTCAGTTTGTGACAGTTATTTTAACCCCTTGATCATCCCCCGTCGCCAGTGTCACTAAGCGATCATTTTTCTGATCGCTGTATTAGTGTCACTGGTGACGCTAGTTAGGGAAGTAAATATTTAAGTTCGCCGTCAGCGTTTTATAGCGTCAGGGACCCCCATATACTACGTAATAAATGTTTTAACCCCTTGATTGCACCCTAGTTAACCTTTTCACCAGTGATCACCGTATAACTATTACGGGTGATGCTGGTTAGTTCGTTTATTTTTTATAGTGTCAGGGCACCTGCCGTTTATTACAGAATAAAGGTTTAGCCCCCTAATCGCCTGAGGTTGATATAAATTAGGTTTTAGGGTCAGATAGGGTCTGCGTCGCCCCAGGCAACGTCAGGTTAGCGCCAGTAGCGCTAACACCCACGCACGCACCATACACCTCCCTTAGTGGCATAGTATCTGAAGGGATCATTATCTGATCCGATCAGATCTATAGTAGCATCCCCAGCAGTTTAGGGTTCCCAAAAACGCAGTGTTAGCGGGATCAGCCCAGCCCACCCAAGTGCAGTATCGATCGATCACTGTCACTTACAAAACACTAAACGCATAACTGCAGCGTTCGCAGAGTCAGGCCTGATCCCTGTGATCGCTAACAGCTTTTTTGGTAGCGTTTTGGTGAACTGGCAAGCACCAGCGGCCTAGTACACCCCGGTCGTAGTCAAACCAGCGCTGCAGTAACACTTGGTGATATGGCGAGTCCCATAAGTGCAGTTCAAGCTGGTGAGGTGGCAAGCACAAGTAGTGTCCCGCTGCCACCAAGAAGAAGACAAACACAGGCCGTCGTGCCCATAATGCCCTTCCTGCTGCATTCGCCAATCCTAATAATAGGGAACCCACCACTTCTGCAGCGCCCGTACTTCAACCATTCACATCCCCAACCAAATGCAGTCGGCTGCATGAGAGGCATTTTCTTTATGTCCTCCCGAGTACCCCTACCCAACGAACCCCCCAAAAAAAGCAAGCGCGGATATAGGTGTGAGACACTCGCTATTATTTTCCCTCCTGTCCTGACAATCCTGGTCTTTGCATTGGTGAATGTTTTGAACGCTACCATTCACTAGTTGAGTATTAGCGTACAGCATTGCACAGACTAGGCACACTTTCACAAAGTCTCCCAAGATGCCATCGCATTTTGAGAGACCAGAACCTGGAACCGGTTACAGTTATAAAAGGTACAGTTACAAAAAAAAGTGTAAAAAAAAAAAAACACAAAAAAATATATACAATAAAAAAAATAGTTGTCATTTTATTGTTCTCTCTCTATTGTTCTGCTCTTTTTTTACTGTATTCTATTCTGCAATGTTTTATTGTTATTATGTTTTATCATGTTTGCTTTTCAGGTATGCAATTTTTTATACTTTACCATTTACTGTGTTTTATTGTTAACCATTTTTTTGTCTTCAGGTACGCCATTCACGACTTTGAGTGGTTATACCAGAATGATGCCTGCAGGTTTAGGCATCATCTTGGTATCATTCTTTTCAGCCAGCGGTCGACTTTCATGTAAAAGCAATCCTAGCGGCTAATTAGCCTCTAGACTGCTTTTACAAGCATTGGGAAGGAATGCCCCCCCTCCCCCCCACCGTCTTCCGTGTTTTTCTCTGGCTCTCCTGTCTCAACAGGGAACCTGAGAATGCAGCCGGTGATTCAGCCAGCTGACCATAGAGCTGATCAGAGACCAGAGTGGCTCCAAACATCTCTATGGCCCAAGAAACCGGAAGCTATGAGCATTTCATGATTTAGATTTCGCCGGATGTAAACAGCGCCATTGGGAAATTGGGAAAGCATTTTATCACACCGATCTTGGTGTGGTCAGATGCTTTGAGGGCAGAGGAGAGATCTAGGGTCTAATAGACCCCAATTTTTTCAAAAAAGAGTACCTGTCACTACCTATTGCTATCATAGGGGATATTTACATTCCCTGAGATAACAATAAAAATTATTCAAAAAAATGAAAGGAACAGTTTAAAAATAAGATAAAAAAGCAAAAAAATAATAAAGAAAAAAAAAAAGCACCCCTGTCCCCCCCTGCTCTTGCGCTAAGGCGAACGCAAGCGTCGGTCTGGCATCAAATGTAAACAGCAATTGCACCATGCATGTGAGGTATCACCGCGAAGGTCAGATCGAGGGCAGTCATTTTAGCAGTAGACCTCCTCTGTAAATCTAAAGTGGTAACCTGTAAAGGCTTTTAAAGGCTTTTAAAAATGTATTTAGTTTGTCGCCACTGCACGTTTGTGCGCAATTTTAAAGCATGTCATGTTTGGTATCCATGTACTCGGCCTAAGATCATCTTTTTTATTTCATCAAACATTTGGGCAATATAGTGTGTTTTAGTGCATTAAGATTTAAAAAAGTGTGTTTTTTCCCCAAAAAATGCGTTTGAAAAACCGCTGCGCAAATACTGTGTGAAAAAAAAAAATGAAACACCCACCATTTTAATCTGTAGGGCATTTGCTTTAAAAAAAATATATAATGTTTTGGGGTTCAAAGTAATTTTCTTGCAAAAAAAAATAATTTTTTCATGTAAACAAAAAGTGTCAGAAAGGGCTTTGTCTTCAAGTGGTTAGAAAAGTGGGTGATGTGTGACATAAGCTTCTAAATGTTGTGCATAAAATGCCAGGACAGTTCAAATCCCCCCCCAAATGACCCCATTTTGGAAAGCAGACACCCCAAGCTTTTTGCTGAGAGGCATGTCAAGTCTATGGAATATTTTATATTGTGAAACAAGTTGCGGGAAAAAGACAAATTTTTTTTTTTTTTTGCACAAAGTTGTCACTTAATGATATATTGCTCAAACATGCCATGGGAATATGTGAAATTACACCCCAAAATACATTCTGTTGCTTCTCCTGAGTACGGGGATACCACATGTGTGAGACTTTTTGGAAGCCTAGCTGCATACGGGACCCCGAAATCCAAGCACCGCCTTCAGGCTTTCTAAGGGCGTAAATTTTTGATTTCACTCTTCACTGCCTATCACAGTTTTGGAGGCCATGGAATGCCCAGGTAGCACAAACCCCCCCCCCCAAATGACCCCATTTTGGAAAGTAGACACCCCAAGCTATTTGCTGAGAGGTATAGTGAATATTTTGCAGAGCTCACTTTTTGTCACAAAGTTATGAAAATTGAAAAAAAAAAAAAAAATTTTTTTCTTGTCTTTCTTCATTTTCAAAAACAAATGAGAGCTGCAAAATACTCACCATGCCTCTCGGCAAATAGCTTGGGGGTGTCTACTTTCCAAAATGGGGTCATTTGGGGGGGTTTGTACCATCTGGGCATTTTATGGCCTTCAAAACTGTGATAGGTAGTGAGGAGTGAAATCAAAAATTTACGCCCTTAGAAATCCTGAAGGCGGTGCTTGGTTTTCGGGCCCCGTACGCGGCTAGGCTCCCAAAAAGTCCCACACATGTGGTATCCTCGTACTCAGGAGAAGCAGCTGAATGTATTTTGGGGTGCAATTCCACATATGGCCATGGCCTGTGTGAGCAATATATCATTTAGTGACAACTTTTTGTAATTTTTTTTTTTTGTCATTATCCAATCACTTGGGACAAAAAAAATAATATTCAATTGGCTCAACATGCCTCTTATCAATTTCCTTGGGGTGTCTACTTTCCAAAATGGGGTCATTTGGGGGGGTTTGTACTGCCCTGCCATTTTAGCACCTCAAGAAATGACATAGGCAGTCATAAACTAAAAGCTGTGTAAATTCCAGAAAATGTACCCTAGTTTGTAGACGCTATAACTTTTGCGCAAACCAATATATATACGCTTATTGACATTTTTTTTACCAAAGACATGTGGCTGAATACATTTTGGCCTAAATGTATGACTAAAATTGAGTTTATTGGATTTTTTTATAACAAAAAGTAGAAAATATCATTTTTTTTCAAAATTTTTGGTCTTTTTCCGTTTATAGCGCAAAAAATAAAAACCGCAGAGGTGATCAAATACCATCAAAAGAAAGCTCTATTTGTGGGAAGAAAAGGACGCAAATTTCATTTGGGTACAGCATTGCATGACCGCGCAATTAGCAGTTAAAGCGACGCAGTGCCAAATTGTAAAAAGTGCTCTGGTCAGGAAGGGGGTAAATCCTTCCGGGGCTGAAGTGGTTAAAAATAAATTTATATTTTTTCAGTGACTGCTTATTGACTATTGGGAAACTTTACAATTTGGCCAAAATGTTTCAAGTACAACTAAAGGCTCTTATATGACAGTCTCAGCAAGTACCAAAAAAACGTCCTTTACATTCCCTGCCTGTGCCAAATCCTCCTTAATTTGTGTCTCACATGCTCCCTTCTCAGACATTGCAGCTCACAGTGACAGGGATTCAAAAAGGAAGCGCTGTCAATCCAGAGACCATAGTTCTACTTTAAAGCTAAACTTAACAGCTTAAACTTATAAAAATATAATAAAGTTAGGTATTCATTAAAGCAGACCTTGCAATTCATAGCAACAAAGGACTAAATTGATAAGGCTTAAAAAATTACCAAAAAAGAGAAAAAATACATTTCACCTTGCCTTCTTCCAGCTTCATATAGGTGAAGGTGATGTCACTTGTATAAGGGTACATTGTGAGATTTGGGACTCTTAGCTGTCCGAGAATCCCTCAAGAACTTTGTATAATGTTGCTCTGATGTAGGCAAAGCAGCTGGAAGCACTGGTGTAAGGTATGTTTTCCTCCTTTTTAGCTAATGGTTTTGCTTTAGGATGGGTGGGGGGTCCCTTGTTGTGGGAGGGAGGACACTATATACTGTAGTCTTTAGAGTAACTACTGTGAATTGATATTGGCTTGTAATACTGTCCTGCACAATGGCAATAAGACTGGCTAAGGGAGGGTAATCTCTCCAAGTCGACCACTCTTTTTCTATACAGTACACAGGGCATGCTTGCAGACAGGGAAACAATAGGAATGATCTCATTATTGTGCTGTTGCTAATTCATTATCCAACCACAGACAGAGATGTCTTGGATCAGGTTGTATTGCTCAAAGAGCAAGAAAAAAATCTACCTTTGCAGTGGAGCCCCCTAGCAGTGCAGGAATAATAAGGTGGAATATTTACCTTATTCCTTGCTCCAGCAGGGTCCTGGGAAGCTGTCTTTGTGTGTTGTCTGACTGGTGTGCCTGCTTTTGCATGGAGTTTAGCTCCGAAAAAAGATGATCTTTATTAGAGAAGCTTTAGTGTTACAGTAAAACAATTATTAATGCAAGCTTGAATGTTAATGAAATTGTAAATGCTTTGCTGGCTATGACCATTGCTAAATTCTCCCTAGATCACTGAATCAGTAAACATTTTCATGCTTAATTAATTTCAGTGAAGCTTGTGGTATTTACAATTATTGCACACCTGGAGTACAGCCAGTATAACAAGGAATTCTTCTATGTTAAATTAAGCTGCTGGGATATTAGACAGTATTATTATTATTTTAAACAAGCAGAAGTATTTATGGTGTCTGTCAGGTGTGTAGATTTCTCAGCAGAGAATAAAGTACCTAAAACAAAGCTTATTATTAAAAACAGCTATACATTCTACCCTGTGGGTCCACATAAGACCACCAGATGTCAGCATGCAATGCTTCCATTAGAGGATTTTATAGGTATTTTATAGGTTTTATAGTCATCATAGAATACTCTTTCATTTTACAACATCAGCATTGTAAGAACAATACAATCCATACTTTTTTGCCAATAATGTTGTAAGTGCTGATTGTCTGCTGGAGATCTTTCCACAACATCCTGGATTCGCTGCATGCTTTACAGCTTCTCCTTTGCTGTTTACTATTAATGTCTAAGACAGTGATTCTCAACTAGGGTTCCTCCAGAGGTTGCTAGGGGTTCCTTCAGTATTGGGAAATTTCTGCCTCTCAGATAAGTTCCCGTTCACGCCATTGATCTTTTTAGCTATCTGTAAGGAGGTAATTCTTCCCAATGACCACAAGTGTAAGGACAATTCTTCCCACTGACCATCACATTAATGTATCATGAGTTGTAGATTTCTAATTTTTAGAAGGGGTTCCCTGAGACCAAAGAACTATTTCAAGGGTTCCTCTGTGATGAAAAGGTTGAGAAAGGCTGGTCTAAGGACTACATATCCTATCGTACCTTGCTGCCTGCAGGCAGAGATGCCGGTACTGACTCCACCTCCTGAAACTCCTCCTCTTAGCACCTCTCTGTAGATCAGAAGGTAAGCTCTGTGAAATGTGTGACACAGCAGTGCCTACTTACAGCGCATAGTGATAATGTGTTATAGGTAGTAAATGTGTGGGGATCTTCAAACACTAAGTTTACAAACTTCAAGATCATTTAAATTATTAGGCGCGGGATAGAAATAATTGAAATACAATGTGGAAATGAATATACAATTTTACATTTTGTCCACAGATACACTTTAAATCTGTATATTTCTTGTTTAAATATTTCAGGCAATAGTAGGGCAAGCCTTGGGTATATAGGGGCATATTTATTATTATTATTATTTTTTATTTAAACATTATGTAACCCCATTTCATATTCCTGATATGTGCCTGCTGTACTATGTACTTGTATGAAGAAGTATTCTCTTCTCTTTGTATTGCTTCCTTTGTGTGAAATCCCTGGTGACACTGCCAGTCCCTCTGCTTTCACTTATAAAAAAAGTAAAAATAAAAAAGTAATTATAATTTTTATATATCTACATATAAATGTTTTGCCTTTCATTTCTATTTTAAAGTGGTTGTAAACTCCCATAAATGAATTGTACCTACAGCAGTGGTGGCCCGTCCATTAGGGGCGCAGGGGCCGTCCCCTATTCATGCGTCCGGGCCCCTAATCTACATGCAGGGCGCCGGATGCATGGATTCCAATGGGGTTTTTTGGTTTTTTTTGAACCACGTGATTAGAGCCAGAGGCTCTAATAAGCTTCAAAAAAGGGTGGGCTCGGGGCTAGGAGCCCACCCAGTTGTGTGACAGTAGCGAATGAATATTCTCTATTGTCACACTGATTCTCCTCCCGGCCAATCAGGAAGCAGGTCCTGAGACCTGTTTCCTGATTGGCGAAAGGAGAAGCGATCCAATTGGCTTAGGAGGAGGAGGGAGGAGACGCACGGTCGACGTGATGCCGAGGAGACGCAGGGGAAGCCCGAACTACCCTCCAGTCGCCACTGGATCTATCCATAGCTGGAAATGGCAGCCCTTGATGACAGCTCACCGCACACAATACGATGATCGGCGATAGCCTGGCTCCCATCCAGGGACGGGGGGGGCGGGACACAGAGGAGAGGGAGGGGGAAAGCCGCAGCCGGCGGGCACCTTCCAACATGTCAGTCTGGGGGCAGCACAGGGTAAGTGAGCCGGCAACTGGGAGGGTTATGGTGCAGGATGGAGGGCTGGAGCGACGGGGGGGTTCATATGTCGCCCCCCCCGACCGATGGAGCACCAGCCGCCACTGACCTATAGGTAAGCCTATAATAAGGCTTACTTATAGGTAGTGTAAATATCTCCTAAACGTGTACCATTTAGGACAGGGGTCCTTAAACTACGGCCCTCCAGGCGTTCAGGAACTACATTTCCCATCATGCCTAGTCATGTCTGTGAATGTCAGTGTTTTAAAATGCCTCGTGGGACTTGTAGTTCTGCAACAGCTGGAGGGCCGTAGTTTGAAGATCCCTGATTTAGGAGATATTTACTGTATATGCAGCCGGTGACGTCATCGGTGCATGTGTTCTGAAAAAGCAGCCACCGGTGCCGTTCCTTCAGAGCCCTATGCCGTGACCGACAGCTCCCTCGCACATGCACAGGAGTGACGTCATGCGGCTCTGGCCAGTCACACAGCCGGAGTCCGCGAACCCAGAAGGAAGACGGGTGAAGATGGATGCGGCCTCCAGCAATGCACCCATGGAGGACTTTGTTCTAAGGTAAGTTTCACATAATGTGCTAGCATGCGATGCATACTAGCACATTATGCCTTTACTTTGAGGTCAGAAAAAAAAAATTAAGCCTGCGGTTTACTTCCTCTTTAAACAGAATGGATTGTTTTACAAGGTGAGGGTTCGCATGTACTTTCAAGTCTTCTTAAAGTGGTAGTAAAGGTTTTTTTTAAACCTATGCCTACAGGTAAGCTTACAATAAGGCTTACCTGTAAGTACAGTAAAGATCTCCTAAACGTACACCGTTTAGGAGATATTGACTTAACCACTTGCCGAACAGCTGCCGAAGTTTTACTGCAGCAAAATGGTACAGCTGGGCGAAACGACGTTATGTAACGTGGCTTCGACCTGTGGCCGCTAGGGGCGCGCGCGCGCACGCTGCTCGCCTCAGGAGCCAATGCGAGTGCCCAGCAGTCGCAATCGCCGCCGGGCTCCCACGATCGCTGATGGCACACCGAGAACCGGGATCTGTGTGTGTAAACACACAGTTTCCGGTTCTCTGAGGGGAGAAGAGACAGATCGTCTGTTCATACAAAGTATGAACAGCGATCTGTCATATCCCCTAGACAGTCCCCTCCCCCTTCAGTTAGAACACAGAGAGGGAACACAATTAACTCCTTGAGCGCCCCCTAGTGTTAACCCCTTCCCTGCCAGTGACATTTTTACAGTAATCAGTGCATTTTTATAGCACTGATCGCTGTATAAATGCCAATGGTCCCAAAAATGTGTCAAAGTGTCCGATGTGTCCACCATAATGTTGCAGTCCCAATAAAAAACTCAGATCGCCGCCATTACTAGTAAAAAAAAAAAAATAATAATAAAAATGCCATAAAACTATCCCCTATTTTGTAGACGCTATAACTTTTGCGCAAACCAATCAATATACACTTATTGCGGTTTTTTGGGAGGTTTTTTTCACCAAAAATATGTAGAAGAATACATAGCCTAAACTGAGGAAAAAAATAGTTTTTTTATATATTTTTGGGGGATATTTATTATAGCAAAAAGTAAAAAATATTGTTTTGTTTTTTTTTTAAATTGACGCACTTTTTTTTTTTGTTTATAGCGCAAGAAATAAAAACCGCAGATGTGATCAAATACACCAAAAGAAAGCTCTATTTGTGGAAAAAAAAGGACGTCAATTTTGTTTGGGTGCAACATCGCACGACTGCGCAATTGTCAGTTAAAGCGACGCAGTGCTGAATCGCAAAAAGTGCTCTGGTCAGGGAGGGGGTAAAATCTTCCGGAGCTGAAGCAGTTAAAGTGATACTAAAGACTTGGGTTTTTTTTCTTTAGAAGTAACAAACATGTTATAATTGCCTGCTCTGTGAAATAGTTTTGCACAGAGCAGCCCAGATCCGCCTCTTTTCGGGTCCCTTTTTTGATGTTCCAGGCCCCTCCCTCCTGTCGAGTGCCCCCACATCAAGCAGCTTGCTCTGGGGGCACCCGCACCGAGCTGCAGTTCCGTGTGTCCATTCAGACATGGAGCAGTGGTTTGGCCCCGCTGCCTCTCTCTGATTGGCTAAATGACTTTGACAGCAGCAGGATGGCAATGGCACCACTGGTTGGCCGAAGCACTTGTGTACATCGCTGGACAGAGATGGGGCTCAGGTAAGTATTAGGGGGGCTGAGGGGGCCTGCTGCACACAGGAGGTTTTTTATCTTAATGCACAGAATGCATTAAGATAAAAAAACTTTTGCATTTACAACCACTTTAAGCAGCTCCGGTGATGTCCCCAGAGCATTCACACTGCGCTCTCAAAGGACCATAGAGAGAGCCATGGTGAGGCCGTGACTCCCGCGTGCATGTGCGGGAGTGACGCTGTCTCGGCCCTCCCAGTCAAACAGTGGCTGCCCTTGAACCCAGAAGGAGGACCCGGTGAAGATGGAAGCCCTGAAGGGCTTTGTTTTCAGGTAAGTCATTCATAATGTGCTAGCATGCAATGTATACTAGCACATTATTACATTTGCAAACAGATTTTCTTTTTTTTTGCGATTTACTAACACTTTATTGTATTTGCCATCCAGATCCCCTGATACATTCTCCAAGTAGACAAAATACATATCACATGAGAAAAGTAATAAATAATAAAAAAAAATAAAGCCCTCCTACTCCCACACATATATAAAAAAAAAACATGCACTGATGCACCTACGTTCAAAAACGGTGATTGCCCTACACATTATATATCGTTGCCCAATTTTTATGATTGACTCTAAACTTATCACCTGTATGGGGGCTTTTAAAGCATAGCCTATGGACAATATGGGGTATTCAAAATTATTGCTGTTTACTGGCACACGCAATTTTAAGGCTTGACATTTTGGGCATCTATCAACTTGGCACAACCTCATCTTTTGTATTTTATAAAAGAATTGGGTAATATATTGTGTTTATGTGTTATTTGGTACATCTTTTTCAGATATGCCATGCGTTTTTTCCTGATGAGTGGCACCTGGCCATCAAGCCTATCAATGTTATCATGTTCCCAACACATAGCTTGACCTCAACTGTGATTAATTTGTATCGTATAACCCATTTGTATCCATTACTCAATAAGCATTTGGCTTTTTACATTAAATTACTTCCATGGGATACTATGCGATTTCAGATGCGTGCATGTGTATATATACACATATATGAATTCTACTTTTCTGTATGCCATTGCCTTGTATATAGATAAAAATACTCATGTCCAACCATGTATCATATGTTTATGAGGTATGCTTTGTTCATATGGCAATTAAACAATTTTATATTTTCTCCTACCATGTGTCTTGTGCCTCACTCAAAGTCCCAAAAAACTCCTTTCTTATTTGTGTTTATGTGTACTCTAATGAACGCGAGTGTTTATTTTACTGTAATAAACCATTGCACCAATGCTATGTTACTTAAAAAAGTATAACTACCACTATTTTATTCTCTTTGCGTTTAGGATATATACAGTGGGGACAGAAAGTATTCAGACCCCCTTCAATTTTTCACTCTTTGTTATATTGCAGCCATTTGCTAAAATCATTTAAGTTCATTTTTTTCCTCATTAATCTACACACAGCTCCCCATATTGACAGAAAAACACAGAATTGTTGACATTTTTGCAGATTTATTAAAAAAGAAAAACTGAAATATCACATGGTCCTAAGTATTCAGACCCTTTGCTCAGTATTTAGTAAAAGAACCCTTTTGATCTAATACAGCCATGAGTCTTTTTGGGAAAGATGCAACAAGTTTTTCACACCTGGATTTGGGGATCCTCTGCTATTCCTCCTTGCAGATCCTCTCCAATTCTGTCAGGTTGGATGGTAAACGTTGGTGGACAGCCATTTTTAGGTCTCTCCAGAGATGCTCAATTGGGTTTAAGTCAGGGCTCTGGCTGGGCCATCAAGAACAGTCATGGAGTTGTTGTGATGCAACTCATTCGTTATTTTAGCTGTGTGCTTAGGGTCATTGTCTTGTTGGAAGGTAAACCTGCAGCTTAGTCTGAGGTCCTGAGCACTCTGGAGAAGGTTTTTGTCCATGATATCCCTGTACTTGGCCGCATTCATCTTTCCCTCGATTGAAACCAGTCATCCTGTCCCTGCAGCTGAAAAAGACCCCCACAGCATGATGCTGCCACCACAATGCTTCACTATTGGGACTGTATTGGACGGGTGATGAGTAGTGCCTGGTTTTCTCCACACATACCGCTTAAAATTAAGGCCAAAAAGTTCTATCTTGGTCTCATCAGACCAGAGAATCTTATTTCTCACCATCTTGGAGTCCTTCAGGTGTTTTTTACCTGTTTTTTAAACTCCATGCAGGCTTTCATGTGTCTTGCACTGAGGAGAGGCTTCCGTCGGGCCACTCTGCCATAAAGCCCCGACTGGTGGAGGGCTGCAGTGATGGTTGACTTTCTACAACTTTCTCCCATCTCCCATCTCCCGACTGCATCTCTGGAGCTCAGCCACAGTGATCTTTGTGTTCTTCTTTACCTCTCTCACCAAGGCTCTTCTCCCCGATAGCTCAGTTTGGCCAGACGGCCAGCTCTAGGAAGGGTTCTGGTCGCCCCAAACGTCTTCCATTTAAGGATTATGGAGGCCACTGTGCTCTTAGGAACCTTAAGTGCAGCAGAAATGTTTTTGTAACCTTGGCCAGATCTGTGGCTTGCCACAATTCTGTCTCTGAGCTCTTCAGGCAGTTCCTTTGACCTCATGATTCTCATTTGCTCTGACATGCTCTGACATGCACTGTGAGCTGTAAGGTCTTATATAGACAGGTGTGTGGCTTTCCTAATCAAGTCCAATCAGTATAATCAAACACAGCTGGACTCAAATGAAGGTGTAGAACCATCTCAAGGATGATCAGAAGAAATGGACAGCACCTGAGTTAAATATATGAGTGTCACAGTAAAGGGTCTGAATACTTAGGACCATGTGATATTTCCGTTCTTCTTTTTTAACCACTTCTCGACTGCCGCGCCACATCTGTGCCTTGCCACAATTCTGTCTCTGAGCTCTTCAGGCAGTTCCTTTGACCTCATGATTCTCATATGCTCTGACATGCACTGTGAGCTGTAAGGTCTTATATAGACAGGTGTGTGGCTTTCCTAATCAAGTCTAATTAGTATAATCAAACACAGCTGGACTCA
Source organism: Aquarana catesbeiana (assembly GCF_042186555.1). Classification (NCBI taxonomy): domain Eukaryota; kingdom Metazoa; phylum Chordata; class Amphibia; order Anura; family Ranidae; genus Aquarana; species Aquarana catesbeiana. Next base: position 116,070,260 of record NC_133325.1, read on the forward strand.
AATGAAGGTGTAGAACCATCTCAATGATGATCAGAAGAAATGGACAGCACCTGAGTTAAATATATGAGTGTCACAGTAAAGGGTCTGAATACTTAGGACCATGTGATATTTCTGTTTTTCTTTTTTAACCACTTCCGGACCGCCGCACGCTGATGTACGTCCAAACTTTGATGGTGGATATCGTTGTTATGGCAGCAGCTAGCTGCCATAACCCCGGTATCCCCGTTTTCGTGTGACGGCCGGCTTTCTGATAAAAGTGGTCCCTGCGGCTGATTCGCCGCGAGATCACTTTTATCGGTGGCGGGAGAGGGGCTCCACCTCCCGCCACGATCCGGTGCCCTCCGCCGCTTACCGGAGCCGTCAGTAGCGGCGGAGGCGATCGCATCCTTCTCTCTTCTGTGCCTGGAGACGAGTGAGGCTAAGATGGCGCCCACTCATCTCCATGACACTGCTGGACGGAAGCGACGTTAAAACGTCACTTCCGCCCATGCCTCTTAAAGGTATATTTTTTTCAATGTTATTTTTTTTTTTATTGTCTTTTTTTATTATTATTTTTTTCAATGTCATTTTTCTTTTCTTCATTGCATTTTAGTGTAAATATGAGATCTGAGGTATTTTTGACCCCAGATCTCATATTTAAGATTTATTTAAAATAAATTTTTTTTTTTTTTTAAAACCCCCCGTCCCGACGAGCTCGCGCGCAGAAGTGAACGCATACGCAAGTGAGGTATTGCCATGACCGGTAGAGCGAGAGCAATAATTCTAGCCCTAGACCTCCTCTGTAACGCAAAACATGCAACCTGTAGAATTTTTTAAACGTCGCCTATGGAGATTTTTGAGGGTAAAAGTTTGACGCCATTCCACGAGCGGGCGCAATTTTGAAGAGTGACATGTTGGGTATCAATTTACTTGGCGTAACATTATATTTCACAATGAAAAAAAAAATGGCCTAACTTTACTGTTGTCGTATTTTTTTTATTCAAAAAAGTGAAATTTTTCCAAAAAAAGTGCGCTTATAAGACTGCTGCGCAAATACGGTGCAAAAAAAAAAAAGTATTGCAATGACTGCCATTTTATTCTCTGGGGTGTTAGAAAAAAAAACATATATAATGTTTGGGGGTTCTAAGTAATTTTTAAACACCTAAAATCCAAAACGAGGCTGGTCCTTAAGTGATTAATAAATCTGCAAAAATGTCAACAATTCTGTGTTTTTCTGTCAATATGGGGTGCTGTGTGTACATTAATGAGGAAAAAAATGAACTTAAATGATTTTAGCAAATGGCTGCAATATAACAAAGAGTGAAAAATTTAAGGGGGTCTGAATACTTTCTGTCCCCACTGTGTGTGTGTATATATATATATATATATATATATATATATATATATATATATATATATATATATATATATATATATACTGTATGGGGGCTTAACTAACCTTCAGACCTAAAATGTGCACATGTACAAACAATTACAAAATGGCTACAAACCCACATTAGGTATATATAGTGACTGAGGTCAAATGTATTTTTCATTTCGATACTCAGAACTTATTCGTTTACACAAGCCAAAGCCCTCTGAAGCCTCAGTTTAATAACAAAGCCACTAGTGCCTTTGAGCACAAATCTGTTCCCAGACCCCGTTCAGAGACTTCTATGCCATACATTGGGCTCAGTGAAAATATCACTAGGCACAAAATAAGCAGGGAAAAACTTTAGCTCCAGTGATATGTTCATTTCCTAATAACACAGGCTACAGTACATTTCTAATATACTCTGTGCAACAAAGAATGAAATTCAAGCTGAGAAGTATTGTAGTTTATTTATATGGCTCTTCACTTTAAATGAATTATTGAGGAGGAAACTCGGGATGAATAATCTTGTGTTCCAGTCTAATGACACTTGTCAGACACTCCACACAAATCACTGAACAATTAAGCCTGCTAATGAAATGTTACCAGAAATACTATTCTTAAGTCTACAGTAGTGGCCCTGTGACAATCTGATTGTAAAGTTCTCATACATTATAAACTGTACAGATAATTGAGGTGGAGGAATCATATTGGGATTGTAGTATTTATACAGCACATAACAAAAATACACATAAAGGGTCAGGTCACCTTTTAAGGCCCGATTCACACCTATGCATTTTTTAGTGTGTTTTTAGTTTTGCAGAAACACACTACAGTGATTTCCTATGGGTCATGTTCACATCTGTGCATTTCATGGAAAGGGCCAGAGACATTTCTTCTGGTCTCTGGTTCCATAGACTTCAATGGATCAAAAACGTGTATTGAAAAACACAAAATACACCTGGAATATGCAAACTGAAACCTGCATAGGTGTGAACCAGGCCTAAGAAGCTATTTATTTCCCTGCAAAGGGGGGCCCAAAACATTGCAAAGCACTGTGCATTATGAAAAAAAAAATGCTTGCTTTAATCTGACCCTTCCGTGGTAAAACTGCAACTTCCGCTGTCCACATATTCAAAAGCCACACCGCCATTCTTGCTTTCCATTCCTGCCTAATTTGGAACGGAGGGGGGTTCTTTTCCCTATTCGACAGGAATGAAGTGATGGATTTGGATGCATCAGTGGGTGGTCAGCAGGTATTGGACATCATGATTGACACGGATCTGCATTGTGGGGCACTTTTTTTAAATGACTTGTGAAAAAGTGTGTGTGTTTATTTACTGTTGACTTTTTTTGTGAATGTACCCCTTACTCATTCACTTAGGGGGAGGTGTCTGGGGCCCCCCTAGTTTTAAAGGGGGCTTCCAGATTCCTATAAACCCCCTACCCACAGAGCCATATAACCACTGGGCCAGGGTTGTAGGGATAGGGAAGAGGCTTGTGTTGTCCCCCTTAAAAACCATACGGGAACTAAGGAGCGTGGTATAATTTTGGGGGGCCTCACTCCTTTCTCTTTCTTTCTTTTTATACTATTACTGCTGTTTACTATCAGCCACGACCAGGTGCTCCTCGCAAGATTTCTGACAGAGGAGTGAAAAAAAAGCAGGTACAATTGTTTCAAAGAAAACAATAAGCAATGCACGCTACCACCATGGCCTGTATGCACGCTCACCATGCAAGACTCTGATGCGAAGAAAAAAGCATCTTAAAGCTTGTTTAAAGTTCGCTGCACAACATTTAGACAAGTACACTACAGCTACCTACAGAATCGTCACTTTCTCCAGGGGCTTATAAAACTCAACTGACCCCTTATATTTTGACCCCCTTCGAGAACTTCTGCAGAGCAAGACCCTAAACCTGGGGTTTAATATCACTGATCTATTCCTCTATTATTACCTCTAAAAAAACACCAACACGGCTCTGTCACCTTCAATGGGAAAGGGAACTAGGAAAACAGCTTGATCTGGAGGACTGGCAGGTCATGACCTTAGCAATATCCAAATGCTCAAACAATGTCATCTTTTTAGAAAATGCCTATAAGGTACTTTACAGGTGGTACTACACACCTGCTAGACTGGCCCAGTTCATCCCAGCCTACTCTCCCTTGGGCTTCCGAGGGTGCTCCCAGGAGGGCACAATGTCGCACATCTGGTGGACCTGTCCGAGGGTACGCAGGTTATGGATCAGAGTTTACTCCCTCTTCTGAAACATACCCCATGCTGACCTCAAAAAGGATCCGTTCGAGGCACTTCTCTGCAACCCAATTGCGGAGCTGCTTCGCCCGGAGCGCCAGCTGGCTCTGCATCTCTTTACTGCAACCAAACTAACGATAGCTAGGGCATGGAAGACACAGACACTAAGTTTTGAGGCGGTTAAGAATCCAATGGACGATATAATGGTTAATGAAAAGCTGACTGCTGTCCTTTCGGACACTCATGATAAGTTCCTGAAGGTATGGAGGCCATGGGTCGAATATACTAAACCCACTAGATTTGATACCACCCTTCTTCGGATTTAATGCACTCTTGCTCCCCACCGTGAGGACCCACCCTCCTCCCTTTCTTCCTCTTCTCTCCTTTTCCCCTATTCTTTACTCCTCCCTTCTTAGCTAATCTCTGCCCCTAGTTCTTCTTTAGCCTCCCTCTCAAAACTGTTTTCAGCCTCTTTTATATTCTTATTGTTTTGTTTTTCTTTGATTTACTAGCATACTTATTTTATTTATAAGATGCTAAACTTTATGTTTTGTGTATTCATGATGCATTATCTACACTGTTAAACTGTGAAATTGCTATGATTATCAAAAAAAATCCCTCTGTAAAAGAAAATTAAGCTGCTAAAATTCCAGCCAATCACCTGACTTGAATCCAATAGAAAATTTATGGAAAGAACTAAAGATCTGAGTTCATAGAAGAGGCCAATGGAACCTTCAAGATTTGAAGACTGTTTACGTGAAAGAATGGGCCAAAATCACCTCTGAGCAATGCATGCGACTAGTTTCTCCACACAGGAGGTGTCTTGAAGCTGTCATTACCAACAAAGGATTTTGTACCAAGTATTAAATAATTTTTTTTTTCTTTTTTTCCCTGTGTCATTCCATTTTATTACACATAACTTCATTTCTGAACGTATTTGTTTTGGTTTCTTTGTATGTATGGATTGCATGGGTTGTTAACGACATGTGGTGAAATGTTCATGTCAATAGCTCCTTTAGAAATATATTTACCTTGAAAAATCTTGTATAAAAATAGTGACGTGTTCAATACTTATTTTACCCGCTGTATATATGGGTAATAAAACTGGGTTTCAATCAACACACTGGAACAGGGGGGGGTGTTATCAGCAGGCCATGGACTTGTTGATAAAAGGGATCCAAATATCCAAATGCCTAAAGCCAGGAGAATTCCATTTTTTTAAAATCCCAATTGCAATGCATAATATCCATGTAAAGATTAATCAAACGGGCTGCCACATGGTCTCCCTGTGTTAGTAAGTAGTACTCACTGAGATAGATGTTTAACAGGTTACCCAACAAAGAGATGGAAAGCGCCCATGCATGGATATCCATGGATCAAGGACCATGTGTCTAAAAGACAATAGATACAGTAGATGTAATGGGTATAAGGTATAAACTCCAGATACTGTCCAGTGGGAACCCAAGTAATTATATAGAGTATTAATACTCTCTGGCTCTGGTGCCCCTATGCCCACCAACCCCCCCCGGCTATGCTTTTGTGCATCTTATGATTTGCCACAGTGATGTGAGTTTTATATATAAATATATTGATTGTGTTGTAAACTATGTATAACTCGATCCAATATGTGATCGCTACTGATATATATCTTTTCTGTACAAAATATGCTTAGTGCTGCTCTGCCCTGCCACATTGGGTCCTGAAGAAGACGAGGATTGGAAAAATGTTGACCTGGCAGATCTGGCTACTGGAAGCACACAGCATTTGTAACTTGTCACTTGGCTATATCTTTCTATGGAGATAGACTTCCGGTACCCTAAGTAGAGCATACAGTGCCTTGAAAAAGTATTCATACCCCTTGAAATTGTCTACATTTTTTCATGTTACAACCAAAAATGTAAATGTATTTTATTGGGATTTTATATGATAGACCAACACAAAGTGGCACATAATTGTGAAGTCGAAGGAAAATGAAAAATGGTTTTCAAATTTTTTTACAAATAAATATGTGAAAAGTGTGGCGTGCATTTGTATTCAACCCCCTTTACTCTGATACCCCCAACTAAAATTTAGTAGAACCAATTGCCTTCAGAAGTCACCTAATTAGTAAATAGAGTCTACCTGTGTATAATTTAATCTCAGTATAAATAGAGCTGTCCTGTGAACCCCTCAGAGGTTTGTTAGAGACCCTTAGTGAACAAACAGCATCATGAAGACCAGGGAACACACCAGACAGGTCAGGGATAAAGTTGTGGAGAAATTTAAAGCAGGGTTAAGTTATACAAAAATATTCCAAGCTTTGAACATCTCGTGGAGCACTGTTCAATCCATCATCAGAAAATGGAAAGAGTATGGCACAACTGCAAACCTACCAAGACATGGTCGTCCGCCTAAACTGACAGGCCGGGCAAGGAGAGCATTAATCAGAGAAGCAGCCAAGAGGCCCATGATAACTCTGGAGGAACTGCAGAGATCCACAGCTCAGGTGGGCAAATCTGTCCACAAGACAAATATTAGTCTCCAATCCAGCCTTTATGAAAGAGTGGCAAGAAGAAAGTAATTGTTGAAATAAAGCCATAAGAAGTCCCATTTGCAGTTTGCGAGAAGCCATGTGGGGGACACAGCAAACATGTGGAAGAAGTTGCTCTGGTGAGATGAGACCAAAATTGAACTTTTTGGGCTAAAAGCAAAACGCTATGTGTGGCGGAAAACTAACACTGCCCATCACCCTGAACACACCATCTCCACCCTGAAACATGGTGGTGGCAGCATCATGTTGTGGGAATGCTTTTCTTCAGCAGGGACAGGGAAGTTGGTCAGAGTTGATGGGAAGATGGATGGAGCCAAATACAGGGCAATCTTAGAAAAAAACCTGTAATGCTGCGTACACACGATCGGACTTCTTGTCGGAAAAAGATATGATGGCTTTTCTGACGGGATTCCGCTCAAGTTTGCCTTGCATACACACAGTCACACAAAAGTTTGCTGAACTTACGACCGTCAAGAGCGCGGTGACGTACAACACTACGACGAACCGAGAAAATGAAGTTCAATGCTTCCGAGCATTCGTCGAATTGTTTCCAAGCATGCGTAGGAATTTTGCACGTCGGAATTGCCACAGACGATCGCATTTTCGGATAGGAACTTTTTCCAACCGAAAAATTGAGAACTTGCTCTCAATCTTTTGCTGGCTGGAATTCAGCCAGCAAAAGTCCGATGGAGCATACGCACGGTCGCATTTTCAGACGAAAAACTCTCATCGGTCTTTTGCGGGCTGAAATTCCAATCGTGTGTACGCAGCATTAGAGTCTGCAATAGACTTGAGACTGGGGCGGAGGTTCATCTTCCAGCAGGACAACAACACTAAACATACAGCCAGAGATACAATGGAATGGTTTAGATCAAAGCATATTAGTGTGTTAGAATGGCCCAGTCAGAGTCCAGACCTGAATTCAATTGACAAATCTGTGGCAAGACTTGAAAATTGCTTTTCACAGACGCTCTCTGTCCAATCTGACAGAGCTTGAGCTATTTTGCAAAGAAGAATGGGCAAAAATTTCACTTTCTAGATGTGCAAAGCTGGTAGAGACATCCCCAAAAAGACTTGCAGCTGTAATTGCAGTGAAAGGTGGTTCTACAAAGTATTGACTCAGGGGGCTGAATACAAATGTACACCACACTTTTCACATATTTATTTGTAAAAAATTTTGAAAACTATTTATCATTTTTCTTCCACTTCACAATTATGTGCCACTTTGTGTTGGTCTATCACATAAAATCCCAATAAAAGACATTTACATTTTTGGTTGTAACGTGACAAAATGTGGAAAATTTCAAGGGGTATGAACACTTTTTCAAGGCACTGTATGAAACACTATGTAGATGTTTTGTAGGCAATTGTGCCTATGTTTTAACTACTTGCCTACTGGGCCCCTTCCTGCCCAGGTAAATTTTCAGTTTTCAGCGCTGTCACATGAGAATTGCACGGTCATGCAACGCTATACCCAAACTATTATTTTTTCATTTTTTTGAGACAGATAATGCTTTCTTTTGGTGGTATTTATTCACCACTGGGTTTTTTATTTTTTGCTAAGATATTGTAAAAAAAAAAAAAGTTTTTCTTAGTTTGTTAATAAAATTTAATAAATAAGTAATTTTTCTCCTTCACTGATGTGTGCTGATGAGGCTGCACTGAAGGGCAGTGATGAGTTGGCACTGATATGCAGCGCTGATGAGCACTGATAGGCGGCACTGATGGGCACTGATAGGCGGCATCGATAGGCGACACTGATGGGCAGGTACTGATGGGCACTGACTGGCATCACTGCTGTGCACTGCTGGGGCTTCACTAATAATCAGGACACTAATGATCAGTACCCTGACTATCTGTTCAGATCTCCCCTGTGAGGAAATGCAGTTGATGGTCTCTCCTCTCCTCACATGCTGTCAGTGTGAGGAGAGGAATGCCGATAACTGGCATTTCCTTGTTTACATGTGATCAGCTGTGATTGGACACATTACCGAGATCGGCGATGTGCCCTGTTGTGACGGGAGTGGGGTGACGTCATATGACGTCATCCCAGAACGAGAGAGCTGCCCTGCGCCCGTCAATTTACAATACAGCGGGCGGGAGGTGGTAAATCCTATTTTAATTTTGAACAATAACACTATCATGTTTTATGATTGTGTGTGGTCTCCCATATTGAGCCTATAATGTCTGTAACTTTTGGTCGGTATCTGACTATTGTACGACTGTACTTCATTGCATTTCAAATCCGGATGTGGCTAGATGTCAAAAAACGACTTGTCTAGATAATGTTGTGATGGTTTTTACTAATCTCCAGGCCTTAAAATTGAATGTGCATTTTAACATGTGTGCAAATAACACAAAATAGGCTCTGGCAGAGAAAGCTACATTGAGAAAAACTCATAGGCTGCCACTTCTGACAATGACTGTTATGCTAATAGGATGGCTTCAATGCTTTCAGATTCACTGAGAGGCAACTGGCATTTTCAGGAGGAGATTAGAAATGGCAGCTCATGTATTTCTCTCAGCACAGATTTAATTTGAGCTCCTCTAAATACATGCTACACACAGCCCATAATATATTCCAAGTTATACTGCAAAATGTTACACAGCCCACAGATGTGTAAACTTAACACAGGGACACTGAGTCAGAGCAGATCCAAAAATGACTGTATAATTTATTATTCGTTATACACCGAAATCACAGATAGAATACACCGTTTCAATCAGCTCTCATTCACTGTTCCACGAAAACCCATTATACAATCCATATACTACACCACTACACATACATTAAAGTACCATAAGTCTGTTGCAGAAAATCTGAAGACTTGCCATAGAACTTCAGCTCTCTATATTTCTGCATCTAATAGTTGTTTTCACATGCAGTTTTTTTACTGAAGATATAACCTCTGCTTATGCAGTTTGCTTAACATATGCTTACCAAACTGTCCCAGTTTGCTACAGGTTCACCTTGAAAAATTTGATCATAGCATATTTTTGCCATTGTAAGCATTCCTGAAACTATCATCTAATGCATTCCATTGGGGTCTCTTCTGTCATAAAAACCCTGCCTACCAGCAATTTTTGTACATTTTGACTTTAATCTCATGCCATAGCACTAAAGCTGGCCATAGACGGTTCAAATCTCGACTGGTTCAGCAGGGACAAGATTCGAACCAAGTTTGGGCAGGCTGTATGTACCCAAGTTGATCAATCGACCAGCTTGTTGGATTTCTTATGTGATTATTGTCAGTGGATATAGTCTCTAGCAGTAATAATTGTGTGTTCTCCTGGCCGGGACGGCTCCCCCGCCAGGAAAACACAATGGCTCCGTGGGAGGGATTACCCCAACACTGACATGGTTGCAGCAAAGAAAATCCATCTATGGCCAGCTTAAATCCTATCTTCCACTTGCAGTCAGGGAACAGTAAAAATAGGCAGCTATGCCATGGTTTTATCAAACCCTGACCTGGATGGGGCTGTACACATGCTGTGGACCTGAAGTTTTGCTTTGCAGGACGACAAAAATTATACCCCATATGGCATTATGCTGTCAAGGATGATGCATTCAACTGAATGGGGCCATGCCGAAATTCTAGGCACGCGGTGTCAACTCCTGAATGTCTGTCAGCCACACCTATGCCGCTCCCCAAAAAAGCAATCCATTGTGAATCGTCTTTTAGAGAGCAAAGCCCTAATAGAGGCTCTGTCAGAAAGCAAATGACAAGTCTATGTAAGTTCTAATTGTCTTAGCTATTCTGTGATTCATTCACGTCATACTAATTATTAGTTACTAGGTAGAGATATGATTTGATGAATTTACTACCTTAAGCTGTCATGTGCCAGGGTATGGCTGATACCATCAAAGCTTTATTAGACTGTATCCCTTGAAGCATTCATAGCAGCGCTGAATCTCCCCATTAGGTAATGGAAATAAATGGTAGTGAAAGGGAGAACCTTCATCATTCACACCCACTTGGCCTCCCCTACATGGCTTCCCCTGTAACCTCTTAATATTCCTTCTGAGCTGGAGAGAACTGTTTTACACCCTGATTGGTGCTTTTTCTTATGTCTACAGTAAGTTACTCAATTCTAGGATGATTTTCACTACCCGGAATCAGCGTTATTTTCATCAATGAAATTAATACTATTTTAGTCAACTAAAATACGCCTTAACCGATTCAGCTCCGGAAGATTTTACCCCCTTCCTGACCAGAGCACTTTTTGCGATTCGGCACTGCGTCGCTTTAACTGACAATTGTGCAGTCACGCGACGTGGCTCTCAAACAAAATTGACATCCTTTTTTTCCCACAAATAGAGCTTTCTTTTGGTGGTATTTGATCACCTCTGCGATTTTTATTTTTTGCGCTATAAACAAAATAAGAGCGACAATTTTGAAAAAAAACGCATTTTTTTTACATTTTGCTATAATAAATATCCCCCAAAAATATATAAAAAAACATTTTTTTTCCTCAGTTTAGGCCGATCGTATTCTTCTACATATTTTTTGGTAAAAAAAAAAAAAAATCGTAATAAGCGTTTATTGATTGGTTTGCGCAAAAGTTATAGCGTTTTTCAAGATAGGGGATAGTTTTACGGCATTTTTATTAATTTTTTTTTTTTTTACTAGTAATGACGTCGATCAGCGATTTTTATTGTGACTGCAACGTTATAGTGGACATGTCGGACATTTTTGACACATTTTTGGGACCATTGTCATTTATACAGCGATCAGTGCGATTAAAAATGCACTGATTACCGTGTAAATGACACTGGCAGTGAAGGGGTTAACCACTAGGGGGCGGGGAGGGGTTAAGTATGTCCTGGGGAGTGATTCTAACTGTAGGGGGGGATGGGCTGTGTGTGTCACTACGCTGATCACTGCTCCCGATGACAGGGAGCAGAAATCTGACACTGTCACTAGGCAGAACGGGGAGATGCTGTTTACATCAGCATCTCCCCGTTCGTCCTCTCCGTGAGGCGATCGCGGGTATCCCCGCGGCGATCGAGTCTGCGGGACCCGCAACCCGACTCACGGAGCTCCCGGGCGGCGCGCATGCAATGGCACGGTGGGGAATTCAAATGGACGTACCTGTACGTCCATTTGCTCAGCCGTGCCATTCTGCCGACGTACATTGGCGTGCGCCGGTCGGGAAGTGGTTAAACTAAAAACAATTCAGATGACTAAAATATGACTAATGACATTTTAGTCAAAAGACTATGATTAAATCTAAATCGAAATTTGACGTCAAAATTAACACTGGTTATATACTGTATCATAATGGCTAAATTTGTGCCTGTAGTGCATTTTCAAACCTTAATGCCATAAATAATAACATGTTATTAGATTTTAACTCCAGGAGTATAGAAGGATTTTGAAAATTCTAGAGAAATGCCTAAATAATTCATTACAATTTAACAAAACCCAATAGATTCTAGTGGACTAAAATGTACTGGAGATTTTAGGCTTCATGCACACGAGACGCCGATGCAAACTCTGCTGAAGACATGTTTTTAAAAGCTGAAACCGGCGTTTAGAAACGGCCGTCTTGCTGCGATTGCATCCCACGTTTAGCTGCGTTTTACCGCATTTCCGTCTAGAAGCGTCTGCAGAGCAGAGAATTACATTTTGCGACCCAACTTTCTGTGTTTTCTGGTCCAAAAAAATAGGGTTCCTTTAAGAACACTTATAAATGCATATGCGGCTAAACGCGGTACCGGCGTTTAGCATCTGAAACTTGGAAAACGTTTGCGTCTGAACCCATTGTTTTGCTTCTGGAAAAACGTGGTTAAACGCAACTGCCTAAAAAGGTAAAAAACGAGACTGTGTACATGGACACATAGGATAACATTGAATGAGTTCAGAGGCAGGTGAAAAAAGTGTCCAACTGCCTCTGAACGCGCGTTTAACAGCGTCTCGTGTGCATGAGGCCTAGTCGACTAAAATATGACTATAACTACAACAATTCAAAATATTAATTATTATTAATATATTCTAAAATATAACTAATATTACATTTTAGTCAAAAGACTATACCTAAAACTAAGTCGAAATTTGACTTCAAAATTACACTGCCCAGAATGAATAAAAGTACAACACTGCAGGATGAGCAATGCTGCTACATGCAGGATTTTTCCTTTGTGCTGCAAATATCATTTCAGCACTCTTTCTTCTGTGTCAGTACAGGTATTATATCTTTATACAAGCCTGATAAAATAATATATCTAATCCTGTAGTCTAACAGTGAAAGTCAGCCATCAGTCACAGGCCAAGATGTAACAGTCATGCCTGTGGCAGCCTACGGTAGCCTGTAAACAAACTGTCTCCCCTGTCCTCACTTGTTTAATTGAACCATAAAGCACCGAACACGTGTGCCGTGCTTGCACAAGTCATTTGCTTTCTAATTAGCATCAGGGCCACCTACCTAGGGAGGTAGTAAACTGCGAGTTCATGCAATGTTAATAGCAAACAATTGAGAGGGAAGCACAGCTGCTGCAGACAAGCTTTGACACTGCTAAGGAAGATCATAAGAGACCCGGTGAGCCTAGATCAATCATGCAAAGCATAAAAAAAGATGTCAAAAATAAACTCCTGCAAAATGCACCATATTTTTGCATTGCTGGAGAAACAAATGGATCCCCCCTCCTCCACGGCAGCTCTGCTTGAGAGAAACATTTTAGTTCGCCGAGAATGCAAGTCACAGGAGAATAGCAATTACAAAGATCCGCGGCAGCTGAGCCCTTTCATTCTACCTCGGTTGTGCAGTTTCTTTTTCACTCGCTACTGCTGGGAAAACCTCAAATCTCCAAGCCACATAAAAACCACTTCTACCCAAGCTACATCCAACCCAGCAGGGATCCTGGATGGATGAATGATGATAATGTATGATTTAATATTTCAGTACAACAAACACAGCATTTCCTTTCACAAGACCATTTATGATCGACAGCCACTGAGACTGATTTGTGGTATTGGATATCCAGTACATTGCTTTCTCTGATCAGATGAGACAGAGGTGTGGAGCTACACTATGCAATTTATGGGCCAGGTTGCACAGGCAATCTTGACTTAAATCACTGAAGTCAGGATCGCTAAGAACCCTCCTGCCAATCAGGAGGGAGAGTCCCAGGCAGCCGAGTCTCTCGTGCAACATCGCTGGATCGAGATGGGCTCAGGTAAGTATTAGGGGGGCTGCTGGCTTTAGAACCACTTTTAGACCCCTTTCACACTGGGGCGGTTTGCAGGCGTTATTGCGCTAAAAATACCGCCTGCAAACCGCCCCTAAACAGCCTCCGCTGTTTGTTCAGTGTGAAAGCCCGAGGGCTTTCACACTGAAGCGGTGCGCTGGCAGGATAAGAAAAAATCTCCTGTCAGCCGCTTCTTTGGTGCGGTGAAGGAGCGGTGTATTCACCGCTCCTAAACCGCTCCTGCCCATTGAAATCAATGGGATAGCGCGGCTATACCGCGGTAATACCGCGGCTATAGCCGCGCTATACGAGGGGTTTTAACCCTTTTTCGGCCGCCAGCGGGGGGTTAAAACCGCACCGCTAGCGGCCGAATACCGCAGTAAAACAGCTCTAAATATAGCGCTGTTTTACCGCCGACGCCCCCTACCGCCCCAGTGTGAAAGGGGCCTAAGGGTGATTCCTTTCTCTTGAGGCATCCTAAGGTGCCACCCTGGCATGCAGGGACTGCATGTATCTCATTACATTGTGTGCACCAATAGAAACACACAATCCTAGGATTGCAAGACACTCCCCTGTTCCTCCCTCCTCGACCCTCTTCTTTCTCCAAGCTAAAGCTGGCCATACATGGACAGAAAATCGTTTGAAAAAAATGGTCGGATTTCTAACGATCTGTCGAATGTGCGCATGTGATAACACCATCATTGTTCTGATAATTAGCAACATATTATTGATCTGATACAACTAATGATACAGCGCAACTAAAAAAGTGTCTCTTAAATAAGTCCCAAATGATGAAACAAAAAAAGTCCTTAAATATGTATGTGTGGCCAATCACCAGTGAATTGCAGATATCACAGCCTTCTCTTCACTGGATCACCCATGTTTCACATGCATAACAACCAGTAAACCATATGCACCCAATGGGCAGGACCTTAACCACTTCTGAACTGCCCCACACAGATATACTGCGGCAGGGCGACCCTCCTGCACCAAATCACGTACAGGTACATGAAATCTGGGGTGATCATTCGGAGGAGAGGCAGAACGACTGGTCTGCCTATGTAAACAAGACAGACCGCTGTTCTGTCAGAGGGGAAAATGGAGATCTTATTTTCCTCTAGTCAAACCACCTCCCCCCACAGTTATAAAGCACTCATAGGGAACACATTTAACCCTTTGATCGCCCCTGATGTTAACCCCTTTCCTGCCAGTGTCATTTGTAAAGTGACAGTGCATATTTTTAGCACTGATCACAGTATTGGTGTCACTGGTCCCCAAAAAATGTCACTTAGTGTCACATTTGTCCACCGCAATGTCGCAGTTCCTCTAAAAATCGCTGATCACCGCCATTACTAGTAAAAAATAAATAAATAAATATTCCATAAATCTTTTCCCTGTTTTGTAGACTCTATAACGTTTGTGCAAATCAATCAATATACGCTTTTTGGGATTTTTTTTACCAAAAATATGTAGCAGAATACATATTGGCCTAAATTGATGAAGAAATTAGATTTTTTACATTTTTTTATTGGATATGTTTTATAGCAGAAAGTAAGAATTTTTTTTTTTTTTTTCAAAATTGTCGGTCTTTTTTTTTTTTATAGCACAAAAAATAAAAAACGCAGAGGTGATCAAACACCACCAATAGAAAGATCTATTTGTGGGGAAAAAAAAGGACATCAATTTGGGTACAGCGTTGCACAACCGCGCAATTGTCAGTTAAAGTAACACAGTGCCGTATCGCAAAAAATGGCCTGGTCATGAAGGGGGTAAAACCTTCCAGGGCTGAAGTGGTTAATCAATAATCAATGTCAATTTCACTTCTGCCCCTCTAGGGCTATACTCCAACTAGCTTCTGGCTCCCAGTAACAATCACATACACCGGCACATGGGCTGGAGCTTCTGTTCGACCTCCTCCCCTCCATGTGACATGTACTCATGCACAAGAAATAAAACCAGTAGTGCTCTTCATACGTTTTAAAACAATTTAATACAATTTAAAGCGGAACGTGTGGCCCACGTAGCCCTCTGATGTGGCCCGCGAACTCCTGCTCTGGGATGGTGGGCTGGCAAGCCCAGATTACAGGTTGCTGACCCGGACCTGTCATCCACCCACTCCGCTTAGTGTGGCTCGCGACTGGTTACTAAGTTGCTTAAGTGGCCTTTGCTCTTCAAAAGGTTGGGCACCCCTGTCCTAAGGCTTCCATATTATTGATCGCTAACAACATAAACAGTATTTTTTTAAGTTGATCGATTAGACAATCCAAAGTTACATTTTAACAATTTTTTGAACTGTTTTCGATCGATTTCACTAATACTGTTTCGAAAATCGTTCGTTTAGACTTTAAAAATCTGACATAACATTTTTTTTTTGCCATAAAACTTTGGATTTCGATAATAAAAATTAGCCCACTAATGTTTTGAAAGCTGAACAATTGAGCCATGTATGGCCATCTTAACAGATTGATTGGACTGCACTGTCCCTTTTTAACCGCTTGCTGCCCGCCGGCCGTCATATGACGTCCGTCCATTTTGCTTTTGTTCTGGGCGGGCGTCATATGACGTCCGTCCATTCAAACAGGGCATGCACGCGATCACGTGAGCGCAGCCCTGTACCTTTGGTGGCGGCGTGTCACGGAGACACCGCTCGCCACCAAGGGGGGTGAACAGCCATTGGGCATGGCTGTTTGCCACATGATCGGCCGTGATGAAGTCACGGCCGATCACAGATGGTACCGCCCCACTTTGCACGGCGCATGCGCGCAATCGCGATCCTTTCACAGCCGATCACTAAATGTAAACATAGAGCGTTAATGAGATGTTACCGGGTTCTCCTCCTCACACACCGATCGTGTGTGAGAAGGAGATTGCAGTAACATCTCATTACCGCTTACAGTGTAGTACACCAACATACACTGATTGCCCCCCCCCCCAATAAAGAGAACCTGTCACCACCCATCAAAACACCTGTCACAGTTCATCTGAGTACCTGTCACACACGGTATATCTGAGTACCTGCCACAGTCCATCTGAGTACCTGAGTACCTGTCACAGTCCATCTGGGTACCCAAGTACCTGTCACAGTCCATCTGAGTACCCAAGTAGCTGTCACAGTCCATCTTAGTATCCAAGTACCAGTCACAGTTCATCTGAGTACCCAAGTACCTGTCACAGTCCATGAGTACCTGAGTACCTGTCACAGTTCATCTGAGTACACGAGTACCTGAGTATCTGTCACAGTCCATATGAGTACATGAGTACCTGTCACAGTCCACATGAGTGCCAGAGTACCTGAGTACCTGTCACAGTCCATCTGAGTACCCGAGTACCTGTCACAGTTCATCTGAGTACCTGAGCACCTGTCACCGCCCTTCGGAGTACCCGAGTACCTGTCACCAGCCCAGCAGAGTCCCTGAGTACCTATCTGTAGCGCATCAGCGTACCCAAGTACCTGTCACCAGGCCATCAGAGTACCCGAGTACCTGTCACCAGGTCATCAGAGTACCCGAGTACCTGTCACTAGCCCATCAGAGTATCCGAGTACCTGTCTGCAGCTCATCAAGTTACCTGAGTACCTATCTGCAGCCCATCAGAGTACCCGAGTACCTATCTGCAGCCCATGCCTCATAGAATATACATTGGTGTGTTTGCTTTCCAAAATGGGGTCATTTTGTGGGTAATTCCACTGTCCTGGTGCTCAAGGACCTTCAAAAGTGTGATAGGTAGGAATGAAATGAGATGTGTAATTTATGCTCCTAGAACGCCTGAAGGTACTACTTCAATGTTGGACCTCTGTATGTGGCCAGGCTGTGTAAAAGTCTCACACATGTGGTATCGCCATACTCGGGAAGAGTAGTAGAATGTATTTTGGGGTGTCATTTTTGCTATATACATGCTATGTGTTAGAAATATCTTATAAATTGACAACTTTTTCCAAAAACTTCTGGAAAAAAATGATCCATTCAAAAGACTCATTATGCCTCATAGATTATACGTTGGGGTGTTTGCTTTCCAAAAGGAGGTAATTTTGTTGGCAATTCCATTGTCCTGGTGCCCTAGGGCCTTCAAAAGTGTAATAGGTGGTTGAGAAATGAGATGTGTCATTTATGCTCGTAGAATGCCTGAAGGTGCTACAATGTTGGTCCTTGGTATGTGGCCAGGCTGTGTAAAAGTCTCACACATGTGGCATTGCCATACATGGGAAGAGTAGAAGAATGTATGTTGGGGTGTAATTTGTGGTATGCATATGCTGTGTGTGAGAAATAACCTGATAATATGACAATTTTGTAAAAAAAAAAAAAAAAAATCTTCATTTTGCAAAGAATTGTGGGAAAAAATTACAACTTAAAAAAAAAAAACTCACCATGCTTCTTACTTAATACCTTAGAATGTCTACTTTCTATAAAGGGATAATTTGGGAGGTATGTGTACTTTCCTGACTTGTTAGTGTCTCAAGAAATGAGATTCACCTGATGTACTGAAGGCCTGATCAGATGTGATCAATTTTTAGTGATTGGCATTATAGCTTGTAGACTCTATAACTTTCACAAAGACCAAATAATATACACTAATTTGGGTTATTTTTACCAAAGCTATGTAGCAGTATAAATTTTTGCCAAAATTTATGAAGAAAAATTACTAATTTGCAAAATTTTATGACAGAAACAAAGAAAAAGGTGTTTTTTTCACAAAATTTACGGTCTTTTTTTATTTATAGCACAAAAAATAAAAAACCCACTAGTGATTAAATACCAGCAAAAGAAAGCTCTATTTGTGTGAAAAAAAAAGATGCCAATTTTATATGGGTACAGTGTTGCATGACTGAGTAATTGTCATTCAAAGTGTGAGAGCGCTGAAAGCTGAAAATTGGTCTGCGCAGGAAGGGGGTGTAAGTGCCCTGTATTAGGGGGGTTAAAGGAGGCAGGAGGCTTTTTATCTTAATGCATTTTATGCATTAAAATAAAAAGCCTTCTGTGTGCAGCAGCCCCCCTAATACTTACCTGAACCCCATCTCTGTCCAGCGATGATCACGAGTGTCTCAGCTGTCTGAGACTCTCCCGGCGGCACCATTGGCTACCACTGCTGTCAATCAAAGTCAGTCAGGCAATCAGGAGAGAGGGGGCGGGGCCAGGCAGCAGCTCCATGTTTGAATGGACACAGGGAGCTGTGACTTGGCTCGGGTGCCCCATAGCAAGCTGCTTGCTGTATGGGCACTCGACAAGAGGAAGGGGCCAGGAGCCGAGAAAAGGAGGATTGGGGCTATTCTGTGCAAATCCACTGTAAAGAGCAGGTAAGTATGACATGTTTGTTATTTTTATTTAAAAAAAAAATAAGACTTTACAATCACTTAAACCCTTTCCTATGACATCTGCAAGTTCAGGAAAGCAGCACAGAGAAACCAGGAGCCTGCAACACTGAAAGCTGTAAACTGTAAGCTGGGGTAAGAGGTTTAACAAATAGTTTACTAAATAAAAAAAATTGTTTATTTTATTGTGCTCAATATAATAATCTAAAAGATACTGATGGATTAATACCAATTAAAAGTAAAAGTTCAAGTGAACAATTCTTTATTAGTAAGTCTGCAGTCTGGGACTTTACATCATCATTACACAATGCACCCAGAAGGCTGCGTGCTACACCATTTTTGCAGTAGACAAATTTTAATTGACCTATTCACTTGCTGAGAACAGGGGACACTTCTTCAAATATCACACATGGTTTTCATAAGCACAGATGTAAATTGGAAGACATCCTGATTTATTGCCAGTTTATTTGAGTAAATCAATTTTTTGCTTGGTCGATCCAGTTACAGCAGATCCTCCCATCTCAATGAGAATCAAAGTCTATTCAAACCATACCACTCATGACGATTGTTGACAGTTTTACAGACAACATATGGTGCTTTCAGCAGGGTAGCATATAATATTTTAATAAAATACAACTGTGCTTAAAGGTGTAAAGGCGAAGACCATGTCATTCACTTATATACTTATTGCCCACATGTCTTTATTTTGTAATCATCAGTATAAATATAATCATTTTTTGACATACTATTGATACAATATGCTCACTCTGCATTGGACCAGTTAAGGTAATACCAAAAGCTCCAATTTCTTTATTTAAAAATAGCAGTCATGCCATACTTACCTGCTCTGTGCAATGGTGTTACACAAAGAAGCCCCGATCCTCCTCTTTTCGGGTCCCCCACCAGCACTTCTGGCCCCTCACCCTTGACGAGTGCCCCCAAAGCAAGCTATGGGACACACAGAGTGTGGTTCAGTATATCAAAAGTAAAAATATTTTATAGAGAATGTTAAAATACACCGCTCATTTTTATAAAGATGAAAAACACTAAACGCCTTATAATAATAAACATATAATAAATAATAAACATAATTGGCTTGATGAGTCAGACGACGTGTGGAACATTGTAAGTAACTGTCAAGTGATTCCATGTTTTGATTTCTCCAAAATTATGACTGCAAAAACATCACTAGTTGTAGTTAGTTTTTGTATTTGTGATTTGCTGAGCATATAAAATAAATGTACTATGATTTTCTTTAACTAGTTGCGGACTTTGGGCATGCTACACACACCCAACAAGGCTTCATCATTGTACACAGGGTGTGTAGCACATCCAGACTCTCTGCTCTGCTTTAGGGACCCGCTCCAAAGTATACAGTAATTGATGGCTGTGATTAATCATAGCTGGTCTTACAGTATACTCGGAGAAGGCGTTGGCAGCTCTAGCTTATAAAAAAGCAGTCTGAATCAATGTTTATATACAACACTGCTCCAGACTCCTTACAAAGATATAAAGTTACATATTAGTGCATCTGTATCTTTCTGTTCATTCATGTGCAGATCAAAAGGACAAACTTAGATTTGCAGATGATGTCAATTAAAGCAACCTAAAAGTTTTTTTAATAAAATGTTCTTTTGTTTAACCCCTTATTAACCTTTAATGTACTCTAATCTACCCTAATAACTCCTTATGCCGTGTACACACGAGCGGAATGTCCGACAGAAAAAGTCAGATGGGAGCTTTTCATCGTATATTCCAATCGTGTGTATGCCCCATCGGACTTTTTTACGTTGAAAATTCTGACGGACCTAGAAAAAGAACATGTTCTAAATTTTTTCTGACGGAACCAATTACTATCGGGAAAACCGCTCGTCTGTATGCTGTTCCGACGTACCAAAAACGACGCATGCTCTGAAGCAAGTACGAGATGGAAGCTACTGTATTGGCTACTGGCTATTGAACTTCCTTTTTCTAGTCCCATCCTACGTGTTCGTCACCGTGTACGTCACCGCGTTCTGGATGTTCTGAATTTGGTGTGACCGTGTGTATGCAAGACAGCTTGAGCGGAATTCCGTCAGAAAAACCTTCAGCGTTTATTCCGACAGGAAAACCAGTCGTGTGTACAGGGCATTAGTCTCCTTTCTTCAAATATTATTTTCGTGCTGATTTTTTTTTCTAATTGTTTCTATTTTACGAACTATTAATATTCAGACATTTTTGTTGTTTTATTTGTTAATATTTTTACATATTTACCATATATTTACACATTTCATATTAAAAAAAAAACATAAAATAAAAAACAACAACACTGTATTCATTTGTAAATAACTTTGCATTGCTTTTTACCAGAATCATAATTTTAGTGTCATTTTAAAAAGGACAAATTACAAAATAAAAAGCACATTTTATGTGCAGTAACACTGTTTATTTTTTAACTAACACTGCTCAAAAAAAGAAGTGTGTTTTGTTTAGTTTTGTTGGTCCGACAGAAAAAGTCCGTCGGGAGCTTTTCATCGTGTGTATGCCCCATCAGACTTTTTACATCTAAAATTCTGACGGACCAAGAAATGGAACATGTTCTAAATATTTCTGACGGAACCAATTCCTATCGGGAAAACCGCTCATCTGTATGCTGTTCCGACGGACCAAAAACGACGCATGCTCTGAAGCAAGTACGAGACAGAAGCTATTGACTACTGGCTATTGAACTTCCGTTTTCTAGTCCCGTCGTACGTGTTGTACGTCACTGCTTTCTGGACGGTCGGACTTTGGTATGATCGTGTGAATGGAAGACCGCTTATTGAAATATAGCAGAAATATAGAAAGTGCTCTACATCTTTCAAAATCATAATGATTCCTAATAGGACTGGATGATGATTATAATGATTTGGTAAAGGGCGTATTGAGCAATATTTGGGGGGGGGGGGGTCTGTAATCAATCAACCCACAGCGCTCCGGTGCCCTCCGCCGCTTACCGGACTTGTCGGCAGCGGCGGAGGCGATCGGATCTTCTCCCTTGCTGGGTATGGAGACGAGTAAGGGGAAGATGGCCCCCACCTGTCTCCATACCATTGCAGGGTGGAAGCGACGTCAAAACATCACTTCTACCCATATTGACATCGCTTCCGCCCATAGCTTTTAAAGGGCCATTTTAAAAGAAGATGTTTTTGTTAAAGACAAAATTTTTTATTTTTTATTTTTTATTGCATTTTAGTGTAAATATGACCCCAGATCTCATATTTAAGAGGTCCTGTCATGCTTTTTTTTCTGTTACAAGGGATGTTTACATTCTTTCCAGTAAGAATAAAAGTGACATTTAAAAAAAAAAAAGAACAGTATAAAAATAAAAAATAAAAGCTAAAATAAATAAGAAAAAAGATAAAAGATAAAAATTATAAACGCGCCCCGTCCCGCCGAGGTCCACGCGCAGAAGCGAACGCATACGTGAGTAGCGCCGGCATATGAAAATGGTGTTCAAACCACACATGAGGTATCGCCGCGATCGGGTAGAGCGAGAGCAATAATTCTAGCCCTAGACCTCCTCTGTAACTCAAAACATGTAACCTGTAGAATTTTTTAAATGTCAACTATGGAGATTTTTAGGGGAAAAGTTTGTCGCCATTCAACGAACGGGCGCAATTTTGAAGCGTGACATGTTGTGTATAAATTTACTTGGCGTAACATGATCTTTCACAATATAAAAAAAATTGGGGCTAACTTTACTGTTGTCTTATTTTTTAATTCAAAAAAGTGTATTTTTCCCCAAAAAAGTGCGCTTGTAAGATACGCAAATATGGTGTGACAGAAAGTATTGCAACGACGCCCTTTTTTTTCTCCAGGGTGTTAGAAAAAAATGTATAATGTTTGGGAGTTCTAAGTAATTTTCTAGCAAAAAACCTGTTTTTAACTTGTAAACAACAAATCTCAAAAAGAGGCTTGGTCCTTAAGTAGTTAACCAATCAGCTTCCTGTTGCAGTTTGTTCAGTAAAAGTTGAAGTTAACTGCTTGTGATGTACAGCTTCACCAGATTCTGGCTGCTCCAGTCTTATGCCCCATACACACGATCCAAAAATCGGAGGATGGATCGTCCGTTTTTTTTTTGTGCATGCTAGTCGTAAATTGAACCTGAAAGAGTTTTACTAAAGTTACGAAAATTCTCGTACAACAGAACAAAAAATCGGAAGTGATGTCATGTGTTGTAATGTATTTGTATTGTATTTTCGTACGACAACTGTACTGATTAAAAGAAAATCGTATGATCTGGTATTGTACGAGAAAAAATTTCGTGTTTGTCCGATTGGAAAATTTCGGATGATTGGCTCTCGAAAGTTCTGTACTAACGATCCGATTATCGTACGATCGCGTTGAAAGCGGTATTTTTTGTCCGATTTTCGAATTGTGTGTACGGGCCATTAGTAAATTGCCTTCATAGTATGCAATAAAAAAAGTTTGCTCTTGCACATGTATATTTTTAAGACTGGGTTCACGCTATTGCGAATAGGATGCGGCTTACACCGCACAGGAAGCCTAACAAACTAACTAAATACAATATGTACAATATATACAAGATGTGGAGCACAGGTCACAGGGATCACTGGAGATGCAAGGAAGGGGGGAACCAAGACTGGGATCAGGAACAGAGATGGGCACATATGGCAGCAGGATGCAGGATAAGTTCAAGATCAGGAGCAGGATCAATGGCATCTGACTTAGCACAGAAAAAGGTAAAGCAAAACACTGACGCAAGGTGTATAGGCAGAATAGGCACTTATATATATGATTTTTCCTCAGACCTTGCTTAAGAAGAATAGGTATACTTCTCAAACAAATGCCGTTAGATACAATGGGAACAATGTTAGTTGTTTTTATTGTCCCTGTAACTACAGTAATCAAGTTTGTAACCTGGGCAAACAATAGCTTGGCTTTTTTTTTTTTACATATATGACTTATGGCATGTATGATACCATAGTGTCATCTTAAAGGTCAAATTGGAGAATGTTTCCTTTAATTGAAACTCAGTATTGTGAAAGGGGCCACACACCCATGTTGTGAAAGGTAAATTTTTTCAAATGAAAGGTCATAAGGCATAAGCTGACAAGAGGACTCCATAATGACTTAAACACCAAGGAAGGTCTATGCCAGCCAGAAGAAACTATACCTGAAGATGTTTTCCGCCTCATCTCCAGCAACTGCTTATAGATTAAGCCTGGGTCCTCGTTGCCTACGGAGATCGTGAACCCACTGTAACCTGAGTTAAGTAACTTTTAAAGCGCATTTCTAATTTTTGGAGAACATGGGCTGCTTATTTGCTAGGAAGTAGGTAGCATCTTGCTTGTTATAGGTATTTCTGTCAGTCTTGTATTGTATTCCCTAAAATTGTAATAGTTTTGTATGTACAATATTTTTGTTTAGTATAAGCACAATAATACACTGC
Organism: Aquarana catesbeiana; assembly: GCF_042186555.1. Classification (NCBI taxonomy): domain Eukaryota; kingdom Metazoa; phylum Chordata; class Amphibia; order Anura; family Ranidae; genus Aquarana; species Aquarana catesbeiana. Next base: position 116,094,321 of record NC_133325.1, read on the forward strand.
AGAGGTCTGAGCTTCCTTGCTTATAATGCAAAGTAACCTTAAGACTAGGTTCACACTGTAAGCAGGAATGAGAGCAAGGGGGGACTGTTTTAAGGCCTCCCGGCGCATGGGATTGTGGCAGAATAAGGGTTTCAAGGCCCCCCCCCGGCAGTGTTTCCAGGTAAGATAGTGTATGGGAGGGGCCTGTTTTTTCTAACAGTTAGGCAAGGTATAGTTAGGTGACCAATAGAAAGTCATGTAACCTAGGTTCAGGTCAGCTGACCCCTAGAGGTCAGATGACCTTTAAGAAAATTCCAGAAGTTTAAGTCACATGACCCTTGGAATGTTCTGGATTGGTCAAGAGGCTATATAAGGCAGTGCAATGGGGCACCGTGGCTGCCAGTTCCTCAAGACACCCACCTGGGGAGCTATCCCCCCCCCCCCCCCCCTTGTCACGGCCTTAAAATATTATGTGGTTACCCTCCTTTCTATAAGGGGAGTGATTCATATAAATTGTTATACGTTTCATCAACGTGAGTCGTAGTGGCTGGGTTGCCTAATGGATGGTTGTTTGAGTAAAAGAAGTTATCTGTGAATTCATTTATATAACTATGAACGGTTTATGTTTAATAAAATTGAATTGTAATACCAATAATAAAGGCCGCGGCCAAGTTTACTCCACTATACTGTTTGTTGGGGTTTATTTATAAGTTATTATTTTCTGCCTACATTCCCATGAAATGGTGCGAGTTCAGCTGAACTCGCACCATTTCATTTCCGCATGTCAGTCTTGACTTCGGGGGTGATTTCAGAGGCATCTGTGCGGGTTTTCTGCAGAGATGTCTATTGAAATTGCACCCCGAAGTCGCCAGAGGTAGTACAGAAACTACTTTTGGGAATTGGTGCGATGCTGCACCTTTTTGGGCGGTGCCATTGTCAGCAATAGCCACCGATTTGACACGCCCATTTGACATGTCAAATGGCAATGCCAAGTCGCTGCAATGTGAACCAGGGCTAATAGTTGAAAGCAAAACACACCAGCAAGTGAACCAGGTCTTGACACTCATTTAGCCTCTCTGCCCCCTGTTTATTAGCTTCATACAGGAACAGAACAAACAATTTTCGTTTAATGTATACCGTTTTCATACGATTTTCATACAAGAAAAATCAGAAAAGAAAGGCAGCACATGATCAGAAACAATAAACAACAAAAAAAAAAGCCTTTATCGTACGAGTATTGTCGTAACGAATTTTCGTTCATTGGTTCCGATTCGCTGTGAAACAATGAGGAAAATGGGCTGATCGTTCACCCCGATTTTTGTATAGTGTGTACCCCACTTTAGTGAATACATGTGGCCAAAGAAAAAAAATGATTGCATCGGTTTACTGGATTTTTTTATACGTTTTATCTTCTCAGAGAAAAATATCCCACTCTTCACAATCACGCCTTATTCATGTCATCAGTTTTCGACAACACCTATATTTATGTGCAACTATTTTCAAGGATGAAACACAGGAAGGGTAAAATTAGAACCAAAATATGTGATGAGCACCTTGAGAATACATTGAGAGTTGATACTACATCCATCGAACCAGATATTGATAGTTTTTTAAAAACAGTGTCAAAACTCGCACTAGTTTTATGCTGCCCTATTTTGATTTTTATAATTAAAAAAAATACCAGAAAAGTTTTATTACTCGGATAGGTATCTATACCAGTAATTGCTAACTTTGTGATCTTTTACTGCTCATGCAGCTATCCTTATCGTTAGAGCTGCACGATTCTGGAAAAAGGGAGAATCGCAATTTCTTTGCTCAGATTAAAGATCACGATTCTCTCACGATTCTCAGGGTAACTTTATCTTTTACATTTAACAAAAAAATTGGGCTAACCTTACTGTTCAGCTTTTTATTTAATTAATTGAAGTGTATTTTCCCCAAAAAATTTAGTTCAAAAGACCACTGCGCAAATACAGTGTGACATAAAATATTGCGACAACTGCCATTTTATTCTCTAGGGTCTCTGCTAAAAGATATATATATATAAGTTTGGGGGTCACAAATAAGAAAATATTGATTATAACTTGTAAGCAACAAGTGTCAGAAAAAGGCTTAAGCCTCGTACACACGATCGGATTGTTGGCCAACAAAACCGTGGACTTTTGTCCGAAGGGCGTTGGCCAAAATTTGTCTTGCATACACACGGCACACAATTGTTGGCCAACAATCATGAACGTAGTGAAGTATTACATAGTTTTTCAGCTCTTTAGCACCACCCTTTGGGCTCCTTCTGCTAATTTCGTGTTAATAGAAGTTTGGAGAGTGTTGATTCATGCTTTTCATTTCACGCTTTTCATTTCGTGCTTTTCAGTTTCATTTCTGAACAGCCGTTCGTCAACCAGACATGTTGCGGAATTGGAGGAGATAACGTGTTATTTATTATTGGCCTTGGAGTTATTGCTTTGACATTATTTTTTTGGTTGAATAATGATTTGATTTGGTATATTTTCTATATTTTTTGGATGCATAGAATGCACTTTTTGGTTAAGTTCTATTGGCAGATAACGTCTAATTTTATTTGTTTTCTTTTTTAATGCACAATAAAAGAAATATGGAGAATAATACTTGGCTATGTGTTTTACTTCAAATGACAGTTTGGGAGTAGGCAGTTACATTTAAAAAAATACATTGTAAAATTGATAAGGGACACCAACATAGTTGTATCTTTGATCTTAAAAACTACAGGATAAACGGTGTTGTGGTAACTTGCCCCCCCCCCCCCCAAAAAAAATAATAAAAAAAAAAAAATATATATATATATATATATATATATTATTCTTGATATCACTAGAAAAAAAAGCCTTTAAAAATGTGTTTGCAATAACTCCATCAGTATCACAAGCAAAGCAGCTTCATTATTATCCCATTAAAGAAGAAGAGAATGTGCGCTGCATTTCGAGATTTCATAATTTGCCACGTCACAAATGTTAATTCTCCATTACGAATGCTAGTTTACAAGACCGACCGCTTCTGACTCGTCCTCGCTTCTGAGCATGCGTGTTTGTACTTTGGATTTTTGTCCAACGGACTTGTGTATACACGCTCGTAAAATCCGACAACAGGCATTTGTCCACGGAAATTTTAAAATTTTAAAACCTGCTATCCAACATTTGTCTGCGGAAAATCTGACAACAATTGTCCGATGGAGCATACACATGGTCGGATTTTCCGCCAACAGCTTTTCATCACACATTTCCTGCCGGAAAATCCGATCGTTTGTACGAGGCTTAAGTCTTTAAAGAGGAAGTAAACTTTGCTTTTTTTTTTCTTACCTGCAAAGTAAATGCATAATGTGCTAGGATGCATTGCATCCTAGCACATTATGTAACACTTACCTGCAAACGAAGCCCACGTTGCCCTCGCTGGAGGCCACATCCATCTTCGCCCATCTTCCTTCCGGGTCCGTGGACTCTGGCTGTCTGACTGGCCAGAGCTGCATGACTTCACGCATGGGAGCTGCTGGTCACGGCACTGGGCTCTGAAGAAGTGGCATGTCTCAGGACCTGAAGGAGGCCATGCCCCACTGAAACGCATTGTCATAGCAACCATTAGAGTATCTCTTGTCAGCTGGCATGGCTCTGAGTCATGTGATTGTGGAGGCGGGACCAGCCTCACTGAGAATTGGGATTCCCTGGCGGTTCACACGCAGCCTGCCTGCTGCTGCAAGGTGGATCCTTTCTCCCCTCAGCCCCTGCTCTCCCACTGTCCCGAGAATTACTGTTCGTATGCTGGCTGTGGTTGTCCTCAGGAATGTTCTGTTTCACACAACCTTTGTGAGTGCAACTTGCTTTTAAATTGATGTTTAGTTATTCAATAAAACAACTGGTCTTTGGGTGTCGGTGGCGCCTTTCCGCCGTAACCCTATAAAGGTACTCTTGATTAAAGCAAGAATTGGCCTTGCTGTAAAAATTTGCAATGATATGCACCCGTCAAACAGGTGAGAAAAATTACTCTTTGGGTGTTGGGGCGCCTTCCCACTGTAACCCTATAGAGGTGCTCTTGATGAAGGCAAAAAAAATTACAATGATATGCATATGGTTGGTGTTTTTGCCAAGTTTGATGTGCCTGAGACACAGTTTGCAGATAGCAACAGTGCGATCTGCTGCAGATGTGCTGAAAAAGGCCCAGACAGCTGAGCTTTGGGGAGTGAGCCAGAAGATAACAGCTGCAGAATGTGATGAAATAGGGTGGCTGCTCTCTACTCTTTCTTGATGTCGTCCTTCTTGGGGTTGTGCCGCCCCACCTTTAGTTTCCTCCTCTGCTCTATCTGGCACCCAAGTCGCAGCAGTGACCTCATCATCATCATCGTAATCTCCATCTCCTCCATCTTCATCATTACCCACTGGAGACAACTTGGCAATGCGCTGCGGCTTGGGGAACATGAATGCCAATTTGTCTACCGGTGTTCCTCCCTCTCTCTAGGCTCATGTTCCTGTCATCCTCAACCTCAGAACCAACATCTAAATCCAGTAATGGCTGGGCATCATCAAGGGGCAAGTGGCTGACGCTGTGGTCAAATAACTCAGCTGACTCCTCAATGGCTGATGTTGGGGGCTATGGCAGAAATAGATGTGGACAAGGAGGCAGGTTTATCCACTCTGGCAACTGCAGGGGACTCCACACTTGTCTCTGCTTGCATGACAGAAGATGAGGAGAATGAGGAAGGTTTAGTAAGCCAGTCCAACACCTCCTCTGCATGCTGTGGCTGGATAGCACGAGCAAAACTCACTAAATAGAGGAAATGATGCCCTGCCTGAGGACTGATCACCACGTCCACCTTTGCCCGTGGACACATTTGTTGCTGGCCCCCTTACAGTGGCAAGGGAATGTCTACAGACAGACATTATTGGGAGGGAGTGGTTATTATAAGCAAATGTAAAGAAGAATTTGAAATCTGTACGTAGATGCACTTTAATGTAAAGAGGTGTTTGGTGTACTTTAATTTGAGTACTCACACTACACAGGCACACTCCACAGATACATTATAATATAACTGCAATATAATGCGCCAAACGTACAGTGACACACAGAACTATATGGCGTTAAACTGGCAGTAAACAGAAGTAAATGGCCTTAAACTGGCAGTAACGCACAAAACTATATGGTCTTAAGCTGGTAGTAACCCACACAGAACTATATGACGTTAAACTGGCAATAACGCACACAGAACTATATGGCGTTAAACTGGCAGTAATGCACACAAAACTATATAGCGTTAAACTGGCAGTAACACAATCAAATAGACAGTGTTCAACCGTCACTATCTGAACTGTCCCTACTCTAGCTATATACTAATGTAAAGATTACTGACATGGTCTCACTACACTACACTGAAACTATCTGAGCTGTCCCTACTCTAGCTGCACACTATGCAAAGCTGAATGATGGTCCTCCTCACTACACTCACACTATTCCTAGACTGACACTAAATGAATATTCTACACTGACAATTGAAGCAAAATAGCACAGTATAGCACACTAACTAACTAATAGCACTGAACAGAACCCTGTTCTATCTCTCTCCACGCCAAAATCACACTGAAAATAGCTGCCATTGAAAAAATACTTTTATACTGTGGGGCGGGAATGAGCCACGATTGGATAAAGTCATGATGACAGTGTCTAATCATGACTCTGACAGTGCTCTGTGCCCTGATTGGCTGAAGCTTTCATTGCTTCAGCCAATCAGGGATTGCAATGCACTGTTCAGCGCCACAATGCATTGTGGTTGGGGTCGTTCGACCATTTGTTCGGCTGTTCGCCAAACATCCGAACAGCAAAAGTTCGGCCCGAACTTATGCTCAGGCCGAACCGTTCGCCCATCGCTACTAACAACCAATGACGTCATTGATTGATAAAGAGGACGTTGGGCGACTGCACAGTAACCTTGTTTTCACCTCCCCTGCCCCTTTCTGTCAGCACTGGGTTCACATTAGCAGAGAGAGGGCGAAAAACCAAGTGAGAAGAGAAACACTAGAATACTAGTCAGTACCAGTTTGCAAACATGGAGGAAAAAAATCAACTCTAATGTTGGGTGGCCCAAAATGTGGATGGATGCTGCTGTGATATGTAAAGCTATTAGTTTAGCTTTTTACATTTTAGACTAGGGTGCCTCAAAATTGTGCAAAAGTTTAAAGGGTGCTTTGACTGAAAAAGGTGACACTACTGTGGATCAACTGCTCTTTGACAAAGCTCTGAGTACAGGGAGAAACGTGTTGGAACTGAATTATGTAATGATAACAAAAGCTAACAGCATACATACTGTGAAATGTTCCCTTTATTTTTTCTTCACGTGAATGTTGATGTGGTCAGTGGCTGGCTGCAACAATAAGCCCCCCCCAGCATTGGTGGTCAGCTACTGGCTGGCTTGAACCCCACCACCTAGGATCGATGTTCTGTGCCTGGTTGCAGCCACAGAACACCCCCCCACACACACACACTGATGGTTAGTGGCTGGCTGAAAGGTATCCCTGATAGAAAATGTTACAGGTTTACATTTACTGTTTAAAGTTATTTTTTCACTAGAACTTCGTTTTGAAGTTCTAGAACTACAAGATGAACAAAAAATATTTCCTGGGACAAAAGTTACCTGGAAAACTGTTTATTCAAGAGAACGTCCCTTGAAATTACTGCCTACATACAATATAAACGTCAAGTGATTAAATACAAACCTGACTGGGGAATCTCATTAAGATGAATTAACCTAATTTCGATATTTTGAAGGGAACAAAGACATAAAACAATAAGACCAAGTCAGGAATTAAATCTCAGCTTGTTACTTTACAAACACAGAAGCGCTGCCAAGTTTAGAAACTTGAAGGTACTCAGAGATCAGTCAACACGAGGAGCTCTTAGCAAGTCTTGTAACATCAAAGCACATTGTAAGTGTAACATGTAAGAGTGTCTGTTCGATATGCTGCAGGGCACAACAACAAGGTATTAGGAGACCAGAAAGGCTTGCTGGATTTATGACAGTTTAAGGTCAGCATAACTGACACACATTCTACATTCCGTCAGGTTAAAATTGACTGACATTGAAACATAATGGAGAGACCAGAGTGACTTTTTCCTATGAAATGTATGTGTGTAAAAGTAACTGTTATATAAATCACAGTTTTTTATTGTTACAATCAAATATTTTAATAAATTATACTGTACATTATCTTTGCTTTATACAGCCAGGATATGACAGAATAACAAATTATTGTTTTCTGCTTATAAAATATATCTGTGAAGCATTCTGAGGGCAGAGGATTTCATGGGGCAGTGGTCACTTGCTTTTATTGCTGCATGTGCCATGCTTTGCCCTTACTTCTATGTACAGGTCAATAACAATGTGAATATACCAGAAACCCATATCAAATGCAAGTCATTTTTGCCTGAAAATACCTAAACATGGGGCAAGATATACTAAAGCAAATGAATAGCAGAGATATATCACCACAGTGCACTTGCCCTGTGGTCCCGTATGGGGATGTAAGTGTATGTGTGCACATCAATCCCTGAGCCTCTCTAGATCAAACATTAATGTTCATTGTGTATAATACAGTTCTAGTGTGTTATGTGTAGCACTTACCCCTGCAGAAGCCTCTGATAATAATGGGTCCTCTGCTCTGCAATGACTCTCTTAAGTGCTCAATCCTCACTAACACTTGGTCGTAGACCAAAACCCATTTACTTAGGCGTTAGTAAGCTAGCACTCTAAAATAATGCTCAGGAATAAGGCCACAAGCAGCTTGGGGGTAAATAATTAAATATATTCTAACACACTGCCTTGTTACTGATTGCAGGCTGTTAAATGACCACAAGATGGCAGTGTTCTGCAGTTCAGTTAGCACAGGAATATGTATAGTAATGCTAAGAATGTTAGGAATTTCTTCATTCAGTTAAGCTGGAATAGAACTACAAATCCCAAGTGAGCGAGCAAAGGGGCAGGAGCTTATAAAAAGAAAAACCCGGGAACCTTCAGGGGAGAGAGGAGAAGACTGAGGGAAAGTTAGGATGTGTGAGAAGGGAGTGCTGATCCAGGAGACCACAGGCCAGATCAGATTGGCCAGGGAGCAGAGAAGGGGATTTCCAGATTGCTGATCATACTGAGAGGCAGGAAAGGTAATTGCTTTACAGCACTACACAAAAGGACCAGGTGAGGGGGTTTCTAACCCATACCACACCACCACATGATACAAGTTCATTTGTTGCTGTTGCCAGTTACTTAAGTCCAGGATTTATTACAACACAGACTACCACATAGAGACTCTGTAGTCCAATCAGTGCTGCAGCCTATCTACACTAGCTGCCCATTGATGTATTGTATGCAGGATACTAGCCTTAACACGTTTTGCTTGCCTGATAGGGAGGAACTGTAAATACAAATGACCTCAGACCTATTCTATCTAAAGAAGCAACAAGTTCCACGAGCCATGTTTTGCACTTAAAGGGACACACTACTGTTAAATTCAGTTCCCACCCCTCCTCAGCTGAAATAATCTTTGTAACCTCCTGACATCTTTAAAGTGACTTCCCAGCTTGTCACATTTTTTAAAGAGGAACTCTGTTTACGATGCCACCATCTCCAGCGAAGTTTAATTTCTCAATAAAAGGGCCCTCTACTGTGCACCAACATACAGAGCTCCATTAAGCTGGCAGAAGAGTTTTCTCTGCATTGTGTGATAGGTTCTATATGGGACATTTTCCTTACCAGTTAAGTTAAGCTCTGGCTCTGGTTACTGGGAGCCCACAAGCGAGCTAGTCTAACATTTCTTGTTCTCTCCCTTTTTGCTTCTTTGGCAAAATCCTCTCAGTGGAGACCTGCAGGACAACTGGGTCTATTTGAAGTGGCACTGTTCAGTGTTTTATTACTTGCATTGTTATATGTGATTCTCCTTTGTGTACATCAGACTACGATTTTGTGCCTATATTTCTGCCCATTTAAATCTTATATAAACAAAATATTTTCTTCATCAAAAGTGGTGTGTTTTTCCTTTGTGTGATAACCAAGGTGACATTTGTTGCAGCTTTGTGGTGGTGTCAGCAGGGGTTGTGCCTCACTCAGGGCTCAGAAGTGAACAAGGGTCCCATTATACTCAGCGGCTCCTGAGGGGGTAGCACTACAGTATTATGGCAAAAGCAATCAAAGTAGGCAAAAATTGAACAGATAATTACACAGAATTAAGGGAACTAAAAATGGTTGAAGGGTCAAAGACCCACTGTAACTGGCATTCCAAAGACTATAGCAAGATCAAAGTGAACTATAACGAGTGCAACTAGAGTCTCTAGAACAGTATGAACTAACTCAGAAGAATAAACGACTCCTTGTGTGTACCTTATGCATTCAACCTCAAAAGTGGGTGGGTATATGCATTGCTAGTTTAAGGGGTACCCCTGAAGGTGGATGAAAGTGCCTGGCGCCTAATAGTCAACACTGATTGGCTTTCAGTAGGGCCCTTCTTTAGGTGATGCTCTGTCCCATTAACAGGATAGGTAGATGATGGGAGGTAGGCTGCTAAATAGAAGCACTCTCTATTTGGTCTAACAGTGTTCAGCAGGCATTTAGGACATGTATTTCAGCTCACCCCTTCCTAGCAGGTGACTAGTCTGGTCCCAATGGCTTTGCGATCAGCAGTTTCCAGAGGCTGGGTCCCGGATCCTCACACAGGATTCTCTCAGTCCCACTCAGTCTCTCAGCTTCAGTCCTGAAGACGCAGCAAGTCTTTCTCTCAAACTCAGTCTATGAAGGCAGCTCTGGAAAACTCAGATGCAAGTCTGTCCAATCTCCCTGATGTGGGTGAACAGGCAGAGCAACAGTTCCTCTTAGCTCTTCTCCTGATGGCTCTGGTCCCTTGGATGTGAGGTACAGACCCTGACAGCAGGTCTGTACCTTTCAATCTCCTCTCTGGACTGCCATAATCTGGGACAATTTGCCTGAGAAATCGATGAAGGTCTCCTCCTCCAGGTGCAGCGACTTGAGGAAATTGAAGTCCACAGCCTGTTAACCTACATAGCAAGTATGGTGCAGCACCCCTTTAAGAACTTCATCCACTTCCCACAGTGAGACAACTCCTTTCACTGCTCACAATGATGAGCGAGCATGGATGAGCCAGCTGGAACAAACAGCACGCAGTATTAATACTACCACTTAGTACAACCAACAAAGAATTCAAATAGATTTGGTGGTAGCATAGAAGAATGGGGGATTTGCATTCTGCTACCTACCAAGATGCATCCCCACCACAGATGCATCCCCATCACCTACCAAGATGCATCCCCACCACAGATGGGATAGACTGAATGTTTTCATGCTGATTTGGGCTATTATACAGGAAATACAGTGCCGAGAGTCAGGGCCTTATTAAGAACATCATGGGCCTGGTGCTGAGGATTATGGTGGGGCTTTTTATTAAAAAAAAAAATAAAAAAAATAATAATTAAAAATACAAACAATTTCTTGTTATAACAAATTAAATTAAATAGAGAGAGGGAGGATGCGAGAGAGAGAAAGGGGATGAGAGAGGGGTAAGGGAGGGAGGATGAGAAATAGAGGGGGATTAGAGAGAGAGGATGCAAATGAGCAAGCGTGGAAATGACAGCCACACAGCCCTGCCAAGGCAAGTGACCAAAGTCACAGAACCCGGAAGGAAGATAGGGTGAAGATGGAACAAAAGTGTGCCCATTCTAGAGCTGGTAACATTGAGGATATTCAATATCATTTTAAAGAACTGTTTTTGTGTGTAAGAGGCATAAGAGAGGAGTATGGATGGTATAAAAGTGGGAAGTATGTGCAGGTGAGGGAGAGGAATGTGGAGGGTCTAACAGTGGGCACTATGTACAGGAGAGGAGTGTGGAGGGTATGCCAGTGGGCAGTAAGTACAGGAGAGGAGTGTGGAGGGTATGATGGGGGCAGTATGTACAGGAGAGGAGTGTGGAGGGTATGATGGGGGCAGTATGTACAGGAGAGGAGTGTGGAGGGTATGATAGGGGCAGTATGTACAGGAGAGGAGTGTGTAAGGTATTATGAGGGTGGTAAGTACAGGTGAGGAGTGTGGAGAGAAAGATAGTTGGCAGTATGTACGGGAGAGCAGTGTGGAGGGTATGATAGTTGGCAGTATGGGGAGGAGTGTGGAGGGAATCACAATGGGCAGTATGTACAGAAGAGGAATGTGGAGGGTATGACAGTGGGCAGTATGTACAGGAGAGGAGTGTCGAGGGTATGGCCATGGGCAGTATGTACAGGAGAGGAGTGTGGAGCGTATGACAGTGGGCACTATGTATAGGAGATAAGTGTGGAGGGTATGACAGTGGGCAATATGTATAGGAGAGGATTTTGGTGGGTATGACAGTGGGCACTATGTACAGGTGAGGAGGATGTAGGATTCTGGGAAGGAAAAATGTAAAGGTTTGTGGAAGGGTGTTTAGGGACTGCATAGTGGTTAAGCGGGCTATACATGAACTGAAATTAAGCCAATTAAGCAGAGACCAGCTATAGTCAATCTATGTATGGGCTAGCTGGTTGTACACAAGTCAATCTATTAATCGACTTTAGTACAACCAGCCTGTCAGGTTTTTCCCAAAACAGTCAGTGCTGACAGTTATAGTTAGCAACACTGATCATTGTATTCTGTGGGTAGGGAAGGCTCCCCACTAGCAGAACACAATAACACTGCAGGAGCGATTCCCCCATCCACAGGTCAGCAGGTGAGAAGCTGTGTGGGGACAGGCTGGGGAGAGAGGTCTGTCAGCAGGGGGGTGTGAGGTGGTCATGGAGGGATATCAATCAGCGGGTGAGGGGAGTAACTGGGAGTGATATCTTTTGGAGTAGGATCTGTCATCTGCAGGTTGGGAAATGGTCACCTGTGATATAAGTTGAAGGGAGGTGGCTAACATGGAAAGTGGCTGGGGAGTGACCTGGTTGGTGGTGAGTGTGAAATAGATGATGTGTTTCAAGTTTCTTTCACATTTTCAGTAACGCTTACTGCCCTCTGAAAAGTGATCTGTGGTGTATTGCTTTTCAATGAGTGGTATAGCAGCAGCTGACAGGCGTTCATGAGGTGCTACTGCTGCCTCCTTTTTTTTTTTTTTTTACATTGCTGAATGGCAGCGGTACTGCCTGTCAAACTCTGCAGGCTCAAAGATGTCCATTGAGTTTAGTGCCTCTGACAAGAAGTGAGGAGAGACACTGTGAGCTCATCCTCTCAGTCTGCTGCAAACAGAGTGTGTCAGTTTGTATTTAAACTGGCCGGTCCTTATTTAGCTTATGACAGGCTGCGCAAGGAGCCCCGTATCTCCAGGACCATAGGTGATAGGAGCCCCAAATTAAATTTTGACCAGTAGTGGGGTAGACCTTCAGGTACCTACCCCCCAAATTTGGGCCCCTGGTCGCCGAGCCACGACCCTCGAAGTCAATCGATTATTTATTTATTTATTTTTTTTTTTTTTAAATGGGCCTATCTTAAGGTAAGGGGCCTGGAGCTGCAGTTCCAATAGCCCCTATGTTAATCCGGCCCTGCCGAGAGTCTGTGAATCCCATAGACACATTTGCCCAAATGCACATATCAGTCTTGCTGCAGGTTTAGAGCATCTTTTTTTAATTATTTTCTTCTGCTCTCTGTCTCTACATACTGAGGATATATGGACTACATGTGATTGAAGACTGGAGGAGAGGGAGAACATAGTGACAGGTTATAGAATAAAAATAGCACATATGTTTTTTAATAGTAGTTTAATTTTTTTTTTTTACACCAAATTACAAAGAAAGAGAATGAGAAGGAACTATCACAGTATTTTCAATAGTACTGGACAGTACTATATATGAGCATCCCTGAACGTGTTCCTTGGCTGAAGCCTGAACAAGAGTTACAAATTGAGGCTTGCTTCGTATAATTCTATAGTGCAGACCTAATCTTTTTTTCAGGTCTTTGGTTGGGACACACAAATGCAAACTGACTTGAAAGTCAGTCTTAATAAAACAAAGAGCAACAAGCAAGTGCATTGCACCTAAGCAGCTAAAAGGATGTCTTTTATCTTCTAACATTCCCAAATCTAACGTGTTGCTATGAGTAACTGTATATCATCTCACTTTGCTATATATTAAAGCAGATATATGCAGGGTTTTTTTTTAAACTCAAGTTCACACACATGAATTTTCCACCAAGATTTAGCTAGTAAAAATCCCATACAAATGAACATTCTGGCAAAATTGCATTCATGCAACTCACCGTGGTTAAAGAGAGTAATGTTGGCCATACTTGGATAGAAATTCAATTCATGTATGGGCAGGAAGGTTGTACAGAAATACAATCGCCCTGTTGGATTTTCCATGCTCAATCAGCACCGTAGGTAGTCTCCCCACTGTCAGAATTCAATGACTCAGCAGGGAGGATTCCCCCATCCACATTGAGTTTGTGGATGGGGGAATCTAGTCAGCTTTCTTTTCATTTAACCCGCTGGTTAAATGAAAAAATTTACTCATCTATGGGCTGCCTAAAACACAAAATTAGGATATATGTTGTAAATTGAGGCTGGAATCACACTTTTCATAGCGAAAATTAAAGTAATTGTAAAGCTTTTTTTTTAATACCAAACATTATGGGGTTGATTTATGAAGCCTGGAGATTGAAGAATTCGGTGCAGCTGTGCACAGTGGCCAATCAGCTTCTAACTTCAGCTTGTTTAATTACGGTTTCACAAAAAAAAACCTGGAAGCCGATGCTTGCTATGGGGGCATTCTTGCAGGCTCGATCCCAAGCTGGGTTGTGTGCATCTATTGAGGCAGTTTTTGATTGAGGGCAGTGGGAGCCAATGGCTCTCAGCCAAGCGTGTGAGAGGGCAGAGAGGGGAAAAGAGGTGCGGGACAGTGCTGGATTGAGATCGGGCTCACATGAGTGTTTAGGGAGGGAGTGAGGTAGGAGCTAGTATTCAAAGGTTTTTACCTTAATACAGAGAATGCATTAAGGTAAAAAAAATGTTGCCTTTACATCCACTTAAAGTGGGAGTAAACTCCCATGCATGACTTGTATCTATATGTAAGCCCATAATCAGGCTTACCTATAGGTACAGTAAATGTCTCCTAAATATGCACAGTTTAGGAGATATTTACTGCACTCTGAAGGAACGAGCCACCTGGGCCATTCCTTCAGAGTCCTGTGCAGTAAACGGTGGCTCCCACGCGCATACGAGGGAGTGATGCCGATTCGGCTCCAGCCACTCACACAACCAGACTCCACGAACCCGGAAGAAAAACAGGGTGAAGATGGAAGCCAGGTCAGCGTTGACAGCTCGCCACTGGAAGGCTTTGTTCACATAAGTGTGATTATGGTAAGTTCACATAATGTGATTCATGCTATCACATTATAACTTTGCCTTGCAGGTTAAAAAAAGAAATTGCCGGCGGTTTACTACTGCTTTAAATGCAGTTTAAGGCCTGGTTCACACTGGTGCGTCAACGGCTCCGACTTTGAGAGCACAAGTCGCATGACAAGTCCTGTCCCATTAAGTGCAATGGAACCATACCAATAAGAGTAAGGAAAGGGATGGTTGGCACACTGAGTGCCAACCATCCCTTTCCTTATTCTGGTACATTGGAGGTGTCAGCAGGCTCAAGGTCTGAGCACCGGGCGGAGCTTTTATGTGGGAAGGTTGCAGCACCTATACACTTATTCTAATAAAGAGTGACTTGAGTCGCTCCAAGTTAGAAAAAGATTCCTGCGCTACTTTTGGTGCGACTTCGGCACAACTTGCATTGACTTCTGTTATACGCAAGTCGTGCCGAAGGCGCACTGGGATCTTGGCTTTAAAGTCCCGCAGAAGTCGCGGCAGTGTGAACCTAGCCTTAGGTGTTTAATGTATAACCAAAGGCAAGTCCTTGGTTTTGGATAGAGTGGAGAGTGATTAGAACATCTGACAAGTTTTCATTTCTATCTATTGGAAATAGAGATTCACCCTCTCTATTTGTCCTGCTTACCATTATCACTGAGATTAAAAAGTGAAAGAAAATCCTAAATTTTGGGTTGTCACTAGAACAGCAAAAGAGGGGAAATTTTCCAATGGATACACTAGTTCTGGTGACAACCAGGAATTTCCTCACTTTGGAGGGATCTCCTCTTGCTTATTGATTTAGAAATGTAACAGGGGTTATATAGCCTTCCCTTATTCTATCCAAAAGTATTAAAACGTTTGGCTTTTAGTTCTACTTTAATGCACATTGTATTGTAGCCAGCATGTGTTCTTCTCATTGAAAAAATAAATCAAAGAACATATCAGTCTGCTGTTATGATATGCTGCTGAATTTGAAATGGTATAATGTGCTACACTTATTTCCCAGGGCCCCAAAACTTCAGGCAATTCTAGTCCCAACAAACGTAGGCAGTCCTCATCCCATGAAATGCAGAAATACTCCAAAGTAGGAATTCTCTCATTGATCAGGAAGGAAGAAAAATGAGGTCCTGACACACAAAGTGAACCAGACCCCAATCATATCCACATTTAAAAATACCATAAACTCAGATGTCTCACACTTTTCATCGTTTGTGATCATGGAAGACTGCTAGCTAATAAACTCATCCCAGTAGCTATGATGCTGTCTTACCTGGTGCAATGAGGGGGGAGGAGGCAAGCATTCATCAATCAGGGTCAAGGCTAGGAGCCTAGTGGCCATAGGCCTAGCTCTGATTGCTAGCTGTACTACTCCACTGGTGTGATACACACACACGAGTACTTCATAGTAGTATGTCAGAGAGTTTTACTTTTCAAGTACTGTAGACAGCAGGCAAAATACCTTGGGATTAATTAGGCAGCACTCTAGTTGGTTATGCAATTTTCAAAGCATGATGTTTACTACATTCTGTAGGCTGTAGGTCTCCATGGGCTTGTCTAAGAATATGTTTCTAATTAAAGGTATATATCGTGAAATAACAGGCATAGTCTAGAATAGACCTTGGAAATGTTGTTTTTACGTTTAACTTGAACCGTAAGGAGTATATAAACCCAACATTTCATATTCCTGATAGGTGCCTGCTATACCATGTACTTGTGTGAAAAAGCATCCCGTTCTCCTTGTATTGCTTCCTTTATGTGAAATCCCTTGTGTAACTGCCAGTCCCTCTGCTTTCTTATTAAAAACTGGCCACACTAGGCAGGAGAGCACTGCATGGTCAGTTTTCTAGCTGTGCTGGAAACACTGCCTGCTCTCTTCCAATGATCACACCTAATTTCCTACCCCAGCTCCCTATGCAGCTGAGGACAGAGGGAATGTGATCACTTATAAGAAAGGAAAAAATGTACTTATGTAGCATACTTATAATTCTTATATATATATATATATATATATATATATATATATATATATATATATATATTTATATAAAGGCCAGTATGGTGGCCTGAATTTATGAGAGGAGCCCGGAGGGTATTTAAGCAGCCCACTCGCCCATGCTCTTTGTCGGTTCCAGTGCGCTATTCGTTACGTCAGCAGGCCGACTCTTCAGCTTACTTCGTGTTCATGAGTCTGTTCCCGAATACAGTGTGTTGTGGTTGCTTATTCCTAGCTTTTCGTTCAAATCTTTGTCATTCGTTGTATCCCCATGTCGCGTGTTCAGTTCCCACCGCGGAACTTACGAATCGTTTATACACGGTTCTTCCCCCATTACTTGCCAAATCAAGTTATTTTGTGTGCGTCATGCATGGCGCCACACCACACTCTTCGGATATGTTGCATACCTGCTACAGACCGATGCGGATGCAGTCGCATGGACATTGTCGCAGGTAGGATTCGTTACCATCTTTTGTCATGTCAATTCGTAGCCACTCGCAGTGTCACCCATACCATGTGTTCGGATCACGCAGTGGAACTTATGAATGGTTTATACATGGTTCTTCCCCCTATTACTTGCCAAATCGAGTTATAAGACCCTTGCAAAACGCGACATCGTCTCAGCAACCTCTCACTTGTCGAAAAAAAAAAAAACCCTTTGCCACCACGCAATCTCCGCCCAGCAACCTGACACCTGTTGAGACCCTTGCAACCACACAAAATCACCTCAGCAGCCTGACACCCTTGTTGAGACCCTTGCAAAAAGCAATATCGTCTCAGCAACCTCTCACTCATCAAAAATAAATAAATGAATGAATAAATAAATAAATAATTAAAAAAAAAAAACTTTTCCACCATGCAATCTTGGCCAGGCAACCTGACACCTGTTGAGACCCTTGCAACCATGCAAATCATCTCAGCAACCTCTTACTTGTCAAAAAAATAAATAAATAATAATAATAAAATAAAAAAACCCTTTGCCACCACGCAATCTCGGCCCAGCAACCTGACACCTGTTTAGACCCTTGCAACCATGCAAATCATCTCAACAGCCTGACACCCTTGTTAAGACCCTTGCAAAACGCAACATCGTCTCAACAACTTCTCACTTGTTGAAAAAAAACCCTTGGCCACCACGCAATCTCGGCCCAGCAACCTGACACCTGTTGAGACCCTTGCAACCAAGCAAAATTGTCTCAGCAACCTGACACCCTTGTTGAGACCCTTGCAAACGCAATACCATCTCAGCGGCATCACACCCATTGAGACCCTTGCAACCACGCAATATCATCTCAAGACAAACCTCATACTCATCGAGAACCTTGCGACTTCACAAAATTGTCTCAGCAGCCTGACACGCACAGACACCCTTGCAACACGCAATACTGTCTCAAGCAACCTCCGACTCATCAAGACCTTTGTGAACACGCAGTCTCGCCCCAGCAACCTGACATTCATTGAGACCCTTGCAGCCAGACAAATCGTCTCAGCAGCCTGACACCCTTGCTGAGACTCTTGCAAACGCAATATCGTCTCAGCAGCCTCACACTGATCTAGACTCTTGCAAGCGCAATATCGTCTCTGCAAACCTGACACCCACTGAGGCTCTTGCAGTCATGCAATATAATCTCAGCAGCCTAAAACTCATTTCAGACCCTTGCAAAATGCAATATCGTCTCAACAACCCCTCACTCGTCGAGACCCTTGCAACCACGCAATATCATCATTTAAAAAAAAAAACCTCATACTTATGGGGTGAAGCATTCTCCAAACATCCATAAGGCCTATCTCCCGCATATATCCAGAAAAAGGAGTACATACTGCAATTCCTGGAGTTGAATTCAGACTAAATCTATCTAAGGAAGGATCAAGATAATTATTGAAATCTCCTATTATTAGCCAGGGAGCTTCCATTTTGTCTGACGTAAAGTTCAATAGCTCTTTAAGTACCTCTGAGGAATATGGGGGAGGTATATATTCGTTAGCTAGGACATATGATTTTCTGTATAATGTGCAGAATAGAAAAATATAGTGGCCTTTTGTGTCCGTTTTGGACCTGCCTACAGGAGAAATCCAATTCATTTGCTAGCAATATAGATACTCCTCTAGAATATGTAGTATATATAGAATGGTATTGTCTTTTATATTGCGCTCATTTCAGATAATTTAATTTATGTATGTTTAAGTGGGTCTCCTGCAGCCAGATAAAAGAGGCAATTGTTTCAATGTAGTGAACATAGCTTGTCTTCTTACTGGGTCACTAAGCCCCCTAATATTCCAAGATACTAATACTTGCGTTGAAGCTGACATATTGCTCCTATGTTAAGTTTTTGGAACATATCCCTGGAATAATTAATTCTTATTAACAATGCAAGGGAGATCATTTAAAGTTATTTGTGAGGAGCTGATTTCAATTTTTATTTTAACTAGCCGAACGCATGAAAGATATCTATGTAAAAATAAAACATCAGTATTCATAAAAAATAAAAAATAAAAAACAGAAAAGACAAAAAATTCCTCAATCGTGTACAAATCATATATATTTTCCTGTTGAGCTACCACCCCCCTCCATAGCCCTCCTCTAATTGGTTCCGTATAAAAAAAAAAAAGTGAACATCTGATACATTTTTTCCAAGGAAAGAGCCCCCACAACCTAACAAATATTCATTCAGTGATTGACACTGGACTCTCTCCTCTGACCCAAAAAAAAAGAAAAAAAAAAAGGAACCTGGCCATCTCCCGAAAACAGGAGAGAAAAGGTGAGGAGGCTGGGGAGGAGGGAGGGGGAGAAAGGGAGGGAGGAAAAAAAAAAGAAACACATTTTAAGAAGAATGTTGACTTTACAGCTAAAAAGGAGGAAAAACTCCATAATTATGCCCATGGTTTTTGAAGTTCATACAGGTGTTATGGTCAGGTATTTACAAACTTTTGATTTTCATAGCATATGTTTTACACGTGATTGTAAACGTTCAGATAAAAAAAACAAAAAAACAAAAAGACTCCTACCTGCACTGTGCAATGGTTTTCCACAGAGCAGCCCCGATCCTTCTCTACTTGGGTCCCCTACTAGAACTTCTGGCTCCTCCCCCCTTCCAAGTGTCCTCATAGCATCATAGCAAGCCACTTGCTAATTGCTCCCGAGCCACGTTCTGTGCGTCCATAAGACCCACCCCTGCTCCCTCCCTGAAGGGTCCTGCTGCTGTGTCTGAGGCAATGAGGAGGTAGAGACCCGAGAGAGCTTCTGCTCTTGTGAACATCACTATTGAGATCGGGCTCAGGTAAGTCTAAGGGGGGGGGGGGGGGGGGGCTGGGGGGTGCAGCACACTGGAAGTTTTTTTACCTTAAAGTGTTACTAAACCCAGGACCCTGCATTCACTATATCTGGTCTCCCACAGTACACAAAATATGGAACATGGACATTTTAATATAGATAAACAGCTAAATACCTAATCTCTTTAGCAGTATAGAGCAGTCCTGTGACTTCTATCAGTGCCTGGTTAAAGCTTGTAGGAGGAGTTTTCATACTGCCCTGGCTGTCCTATCAGGATGCAGGACCCCTGACCCCCTGTCTGGACAGTGCTGATTGGCCTTATGCTGATCATATACACTCTCCCAAGAAAAAAAACTCTCTAGCAATACACACCAAACTGAGCATGTGCAGCCTGACTGCATTTACTCTGTCTTATCCGGACATGTGTTTGGGGGCAATGCAAGAGGGGAAGATCAGTGCATACAGGATCAAAGAGCCTTTTTACACAATGCAGAAGATTAACCCCTTAGGTTCCACCGTGAGTATAACAAGCATTCTTTACTGCATATACAGACTGGTTTTACTGTTGTGGTTTTACTAGCACTTTAATGCAGGAAATGCATTAAGGTAAAAAAAAATGCTTACAACCACTTTAGGAAAGGAAAAGTATCTTATAAATCAAATATGTCATAGTATCTTGTTCCTCCTGTTTTCTACTACAGGAAAAAAAACTTCCCAGGTGCTCACAGGGCAGCGCAAAGGTCTACACATCATTAGACCAGCTGAGAACTACTCAAATGAAACAGAACATAAAATTGGGTGGGGCATATTGTATGGTCAATGACACATGTACAGGCATCCCAGTTTCCACATTAAAAAGTCTTCTGTTTGCATCACTGCTTCCATTAGTCATAGATCTTCTTTAAATTTCAGCTATAGAAAATAAATGGTAATTAATGTAGAGTAAGTTAATGTTCCTGTTATTCTAATAGGTACTCATTAAAAGGATATGTTCTAGGCGATGGTATGGATCACAAGGTAGCTGAGAACATCTTAAGATATTGAAATTCAGTGAAAGGCTTTGAAGCTGTTAATCCTATGTTTGACTTTGTAAAACAACCAGTTGTAAGAGTTAACACATTTGATATGCTATCATATTGATATATATTTAATAGTGCTGTATGATAATCAGTTATACTGCATTGCCAATGTACCACAAAAATGAAAAATAGTTAATTTAAACTTGGGCTACTTCTTGGCTTATGTTAACATTCCTCTTCCTCCTGTCTTTCATCGTATTCCAGACAGAGAATATCACCATAACAATTTAAATCTAAAATCAAATATTGAAAGCCTGACACCAATTACTTCTCACCACTAAGATAAAATGGTTAATCTGTCCCCACTCTGCCATAAAGCACCCAAACATTGTGATTGCCCTACCTAAAAAAAAAAACAGTTGGGCAGTTTCTTTTTTATTACTTCAGCACCAGGATGTTAAGTTGTGTGATAGTTGATGTGAGAAGTGAGGTTTGATCACAGTTTTTATCCTGAAATGTGGATGTGATGAAGAGAAAGGCCTGGTTCACACAGCCGGCTGGTGTTTGGTGCGATCTGACTGAACCCACCGCAGTGATGAAGCGCTTAGCTTGGCAGATTGCACTGTTCCCCCCCCCCCCCTTTTTTTTTTAAACAGACTTTATTGGGATTTCACACAGACATATCATAAAGTTTAATTGTCGGCCGCAAGGTGCTAGGCATCGGGTTGCCTCTCACTACGCTGCGCTGAAAGAAAAAAGTATGCACATTACACTCGCACACCACTGTGTTTCGCTGAACTGCGCACACAAGGCTTTTTTTCTTTTGTCCATGCGGTGGGACTGCACTGGAATAAACGCTCAACGCATCCCACTGCATCTGTTGTAAGCCAGCCCTAAGGCTCCTTTTTTATAAGGGAACATTGTGGGCCCCTATATTTTTTTTTTATCGTATTTGGAATGGAAATTTGTAGACAAAAATGAATTTTTGATTTTTGCAATCACTGAGTGTTCCTGATATATGCATGTATCAATCTTTAAAAGAAATCCTAAGCTTTTTGTATATAGTGATTGTTCAGAGTAAGAAACTCCACCTTTTGAATTCTAATTTAAAAAAATATGGCCAAAGATACATTTTAATATAAACATCCTTACAAAAAAAATGTCAAATCTTCATCACTTAAAAATAAGCCATTGCTTAGGCCCCCTGAAATCTTCCCCTGTAGCATTTTAATAAGCTATTTAATGTTTGAGGTAGTCATGGATAGTTAAACTGAACATCCAGTTTAAATGCCAAATTTAAATTGTTATTAAAACCACAAATGTAAAAAGCAGTTAGTGCTGCAGGCCTCAGCACTAACCACCTTTGCTGTGTGGTTTTCTTTTAAAGTCTTTGTTTGCTTTGCACTCTTTTCCACAAAATCCTTGCTTTCCTTTTTCCTGTTTTCAGATGGTTCTGTCCTCTTAATGGGTCCCAATGAGCCACCTTTGCATGTGCACTCCCAGCTGGAATTTAAAATGAATCCCCTCCTGTGCTGCATGCATTCATAGAAAGAGAGTGCTTGACAGCAAGCCACTTAGGGTTGCCATCTGTCCAGGATTTACAGTTCGGGTTTGGAATCATGCGTCTGGGTTTCAGACCGCCTGAAACCTGGACACATTATTCAGGCTGGACTATGGCTTTCCAACAGGGTTGCTGGCTGCAGTTGTATAAGCCGAGAGTGTGTGTTACACTCTTACTCACTGCCCAAAGCCGGCACTAACAATCCCCCCATCCCACACACAGACTGGAGAAGAGAAAAGGCTCAATCTGCACCTCTTCCACCCGCCCCTACCCCTCTGTCTGCCCACACTCCAATCCCTGGCGCTGTGGCTAAGAAAATGAAAGTGGGGTGGGAAATTTGAAGTCCAGTAGCTTCAGATACATCTAATGAGAGGTGCTGACTGCCAAGGGGTGAATGAGTTCACTATCCATCCCTGTTTATGACCCCCCCCCCTATTCTCTCTCCTGTCCCCTAGTGAGTACACTAAGGCAAATCAGGGTTCTCAGAGCACCCCCTACATCAGACTTCCCCTTTACACCAGAGGCCACAGTGTTCCCCCTTACATCAGAGTTCTCAGTGTTCCCCCTGAAATCAGGGTTCCCAGAGCATCCCCTATGTTAGAGTCCCCAGAGTTCTCCCTAACATCAGAGTCTGAAGAGTCCCCCCTTACAGTGTAAGGAAACTCAGCGAGTTCAGATGTAAAAGGGGAACTCTGTGGACTCTGATGTAAAGGGGGACTCTTGTGATTAATTTGATAGGATTAGAAATGTTATTTAATTGCAAAATGTATGTACAGTTTATACTATAAAAAAAAAATGTACTGCTAAAGTGTTCGGGTTTGACGTGAAGAAAAGGTGGCAACCCTAAAGCCATTACCCTGCTCCTTGTAAGAGATTGCTAGTATCTGGAGCCTGCAAGTGTATTACTAATGCCGCGTACATACGACCGGACTTTACGGCATACTTGGTCCTGCAGACCGGAGACCGTCAGACAATTCGATCGTGTGTGGGCTCCAGCGGACTTTTTTTTCCCCAAAAGTTTTTTATACTATAAAAAAAAAATGTACTGCTAAAGTGTTCGGGTTTGACGTGAAGAAAAGGTGACAACCCTAAAGCCACTACCCTGCTCCTTGTAAGAGATTGCTAATATCTGGAGCCTGCAAGTGTATTACTAATGCTGCGTACATACGACCGGACTTTACGGCATACTTGGTCCTGCAGACCGGAGACTGTCAGACAATTCGATCGTGTGTGGGCTCCAGTGGACTTTTTTTTCCCCAAAAGTTCGACGGACCTGGAAATGAAATATGTTTCAAATCAAATCAAAGTCCGCTCATCTATATGCTAGTCCGACAGACAAAAACCGACACTAGGGCAGCTATTGGCTACTGGCTATGAACTTCCTTGTTTTAGTCCGGTCGTACGTTATCACGCAAGTCCGTTCATTCGGAAAGTCCGTTGTAAAATCCGTCGAAAAGTCCGCAGGACAAAGTCTGCCGTTAAGTCCGGTCGTGTGTACGTGGCATAAGGGTGCATGCTTCCAAACCCAGAAGTTCCAGGCTGTGGGACCAAGGAGCCTGTGGCAGTGTAGAGTCGGCAATGTAAGCCTGTGCCTACATAGTGTAGTGAGTGATGCACTGGGAGATGTTAAATAGATTGCCATAAAGTCATTCATTTTAAAAAATGGGAGTGATTAATACTACTCTAAGTTAATTTTCATGATTGAACGTTTCAAGCTGAAAACAAGTGTAAACAAAATCAAATCATTGGCCTTTACTAATTCCAATCCTATCTCAAGACTGCATGTTAATGAATCACTCTAACAAATTACTACTTATGGTCTGTTCACACTTTAAGGGCATGTTTTACTGCATGAAAATACAATATGTACGTAGATATCAAACTCATTATTAGATGGTCAGTTGACATTTATGTGCTGCAAAGAATATGTAAGACTTCCTCAGGACATGTTGCATTTTTGTGCATTATTGTGTGCTTAGCAAACTCACTGAAATGATGACTGCACAAAGGCATATATAATGTATATTTCAGGATATAAGCACATCTATATCATACAAAAATTCGCTGTGCCTGTACTCTGAATGTCATCTGGGGACCACCGAATTTAGAGCAAAGAAACAGATGGCTGGCCAACCCCATCATGCCTTCTTTGCTTCATTATTGGTTCCTAAAGCAAACCTGTGCTGTGCCCATGCAGGGTAAAGCAACAGATTTGCTTTAATCCCTCCCTCATCAGCACCACCTACTCACCATTCCTTTGCTAACCCACCAATTGCTTTCCCTGTTGGAAGCAAAGAAAATACCTGGTACATTCAGGTATGGAGAAGCCTGTGACTCAACTTCATGTGACAGCACTGGGGCAATCTCCAACATTACCACTATGGGGTAATAAACAGCCATTTTTGGGTACAAACAGGATGACTTCTCATGTATTCAGTAGCCAAACAAAGCAGCAAGGGACTACCAAAAGGTAAGTATGTAATTCTGGGAGAGGCAGACTTGGCAAAGCACAGTTTATTTTAAATGTGTTCTACAGGATTAGTATCCGATAGGGAGAAAATAGAGGCTGAAAGAGTAGACCAGCAATTACCTTTCTTGCTGCAAGTCAGTGCTTGTATACATAATCAAATAATTTCTCTTAGGACAGGTAACTCCGCAGTCAGAGAACTCTTTTTTTCTTAGGCTTGTCTGGTCTTCACGAAAAAGAATCCTATATTATCTAAATGATACTCCTACAGTATTTGACGAGGAGTCCATGCACTAAAGTAGAATAATTTATGGGAGATTCCTATAAATAGCATACTAATATACATAATACTGTATGTACATTGATACCTTTCCCTAATATGCAATGGTATGGATTCCTCTTGGATTCAAGCTGTGATAAACATGTATTTTAGCATGTTCTGCAATATGTTTCACAGTTGTAAATAAGTCATCTCTACACAACAAATATGCACATTACCAGGAATTCCAGAATCCCAAATATTTCTTCTCTGGCTGAAAAATATGTGGAATATTTCCTTATATGCTACAACCAAAGTTTTTTTTGCCAGTGGCCATTTAATCGTGACATTAATAGACATAAGGCTTCGTGTCACCATGCCAGGCTGCACAGACTTACTCCCACACTAAACGCTGTGTGAAGCCTAGATCTCTAAATCAGGCAACAATAAATTATATTGTGAAAGAAAGGTTTAAAGATGGAAATTGTTCTTAGAAATTCAAGCAAAATATTATATAAATGTTACAGTATGCAGAAGTATGCAGTTCACCCAAAAGGGGGGGGGGGGTGATCTGAGAAGGCTAAGTCCACCTGAACTTTCAGTTTAAAATCAGCAAATACATTCCAGATGTAGATTTTCTTTAAAAAGTAGCAGCACACTGAGTAGGAAAGCATGGTGCTGTGAAGAAGAGCCCTTGCTTCCTGTGTAGAAGTGGCCTCTCCATGGAGGTTCAGGTATAAGTCTGACTCAGCAGGGAGCGTGTCAGACCTCTGCAGGGTGTCCACTCCTTTCCCACAGAAAATAAGGCTGGCTATACATTATACAATTTTCTTATTCAATTTAGATTTACCTAAATCCTTTAGATTTACCTTCACCTATGTAGTGTAAGGGCCTGCCTGATTGCATACAAATTGAAAGTGTTTAAATTTGACCTCATTATATGGTTTTTGTAAATCATAAAGGAAAATTGTACAGGAACATTGTATAATGTATAACCAGCCTAAGTGTCCTTCATTACAGCATGCTGGAAAGGGAAAGGCTTTTTGATGAATAGTTAAAGTGGTATTAAACCCGAGAGTAAACATTTTTTTTATATTCCAATTCCTAGATGTGATGGTTGCATTTGTTTTCATTTTTAGGCTTTCTTCTATTTTCATCTGGTGATCCAGCCAATAAATCTGTTTTTCAAAAAAAAGATATATCAGTTTACAGGGATGAGACAAACAATTTAAACCGAAGTTCCAACTGTATACAATTTTTTTTTTAATTAATATCTTTGGATTAGAATGCACATATATAACTCACGTTTTTATGATCTATCGCTGCTCGATTTGCAATCAAAAGATATCTTTTATTGTCTCCTGGCATTTTCCATTTTGCTTGTGGGCATGTGAAGCCCACAAGCACTATCTTCCAAGATCGGAAGATGCACCGCCCGTTCTCATGCATGCACAGGAGGTACGACGGAGGTACGGCAGGAGGTAGGGCTCGCAGCGCCGTACACTTCTGACGTTGCCATCACAGTGGTCGGCGTCGTCGGAAGTGCCCGCCCCGTTGTGATGGCAACGAACCCTCTGCGCTGCCCACTGACTCCTGGGAAATGATGACAAGCATCTCTCAGGAGCACTAGCGAGGACAGGCACAGAGGGAAATGACATCAGGCGCCATGGAGAGGAAGTGGCAGAATACAAAGAACCCTATAGCAACAGTGCTGAAGGGGTGAGTAAAAAAAAAATCAAATGTTTTTCCTGATGCACAATGCTGTTAATTTCTGCAAAGTTTATTTTATGGGTGGAACTCTGCTTTAACAAGGGAAGGGTTGCTTGCAATGGTTAGCGTTTATTTAGGCTTATCTAAGCACTGTTAGCATCAAGTGAGTGTGGATCTTTGTGTGTTGGCACAGAAGTTCAAGTACTAGATGGCTTACAAGATTCCATATGCTGGTCCTTCGAACAGATGATGATAACTGCTGCATAGTGTATGAGGTGTTTTTGAGCTGCCATTTAGCTATGTGTGCAAAGCATTTCATAAAACCAGGCAATAGACTTTACTTAAAAATACCTCTTCACAGAAAATCACAATCTTATTTTATGTATTACATGGCTTAGCTTTTTATGTTCGGATACTGCTGCATAATCTATAGCAATAATCTATAGCAAGCTATGTTTGGTATTAAGTTGCACATGTATATGTAGTAGCCTGCACACACATTTGCATAAATCTTGAGTGCATATTACATTTTGCGAGCATACAGCATGATTAAGGCGTTTGTGTACACGCAGATTTTTTGGTAAACACTATTCAAGCTGGTCAAGAGACTTTCAAGTTAATAGTCAAACATAAATATGAAATATTTGATTTTCTCACTGTTATCCATGATGGAAGTTCTGAAATGAGGAAGCAAAAGCCTTGCTTCTACCACATAGAGGCACAGTGCAGAACAATGTATTGTAAATCAGTAGTGAGGAGTCTCATTCTCTGTATTGTATTTTTATTTATGTTACGTAGAATGTAAAAGAAAGCATAGAACCCCAGCACTGCAAGGTGGGTGAGAACACAATCAGGAAATTATAGCAAAAAATGTAACCCCCAAATAACACTTTCATGGGGAAGAATTGATTGGCCTGGCTGAATATTCCTGGTGAACCACCACTGTTTTCCCCTGTTTAAGCCAGCTCCAGGGACTATGGGACTCAACCAATTTGAATGTACATGTGTATGAAAAGATATTTGGTATTTTGATCACACCTGCATATACAATATCAATGTGATGTCTGGTAGCTTTACAAAAAAATATTATGCTTCTGACCAACAATATTTATGTTCCATTCTTAAATAACTGTACAGAAAAAGAGTGGTGACATAATTGATCTTGGAGTATCTATAAACCTATACAAAGCTTATTTAATAAGGCAAATGCATTCCTAAAACAAAGTAATATTTGACTGGTTACCCTAGGTCAAGGTATTTAACACGCCTTAATTGCCATTTGCTTTGCCTTATTAAACCCGATGCTCGCGTGACTTCCCGCTGATGTCAAGCATTCCATTTCCAGCACTTTAAATTTGCTCACTGATGACGCTCAGAGTAAACTTTAGTGGAAATCAATGTTAAATATTCTCCTAATAGAGTCAGACCTCACTGTTACACAATATATAACATTGTAAACACATTGGCAATTGACCATGCATCAAAGCTTGTGTCTTTTGTTAAGATGTTTTGTTAAGTGGAGTGAGTGCTATAGCTGATGAGAATTAACAAAGAAGTAAAAAAACTTCTAAAAAAACACTTTATAGGTGGCTAAAAAGACACCATAGAACATTTGCTTGATCTAGATGTGTGAAAGGACCTTTATTAACTTCTGAACAACATACTCAGAGGGACTGGGAATGTTTAGACATGCAAGTGTAGTCAGATGAAGGAAAATTTCAAACAAGCTCAATAGCTCAGGCGAGGCAACTCCCACACCACAAGGCTTCCTCGATGGGCCCCCAGTAGTAGCTTAAAGTGGTGTTCCACCCCCAAAAAAAAAAAAAAAAATACATGAATGTGCCTAAAAAAAAATAAAAAAAAAACATTTGGAATTTTTTTTTCTTTACTCACCTCTAAATGCCTGTTGCTAGGGGGTCCCTTGTAGTCTGCCTCTTTCAGTGCCTGGGCTGGTGACATCACTTCCCCACTGCACAGGAAGGGCTCAGCTCTGCTCCCTCCCTCTTGTCAATCATCTGAGACCCATTACAGGTCCCAGATGACTGAGCGGCCAATCACGGCGCGCTGCGCCGCTCGCACATGCGCAGTGGGTGCCCGGCTGTGAAGCCACAGCCCGGCGCCCACAGTCGCAATGCCGGCACCGCCGAACGGAGGGGGAGATGAGCGGGGCTTCGATCCCCCGCATCGCTGGACCCTGAGACAGGTAAGTGTCCACTTAAAAGTCAGCAACTGCAGTATTTGTAGCTGCTGACTTTTAATTTTTTTTTTTTTAAATGGGAACCCCACTTTAAAGTAATTGTAAAGCTTTGAGTTTTTTTTTTTTTAAATAACAAGCATGTCATACTTACCTGCACTGTGCAGTTCGTTTTGCACAGAGTGGCCCCGATCATCCTCTTCTGGGGTCCCCCGGCGGTGCTGGTAGCTCCTCCCTGCATTGTATAACCCCTTAGGAGAAGCACTCTTCCGGGGGGTTACCTTGCGGGGCCGCGCTCCTGAGTCTAGCATTCGGCGTCCATAGTCCAAAAAACAGCCAACACATTTTGGTGGCAACACCACTCTCTCTTTATCAGGGCTCTACACAGCATAACACCTGGATGAACTCTATATTAGCATTTCTGCTCAGCAACTACTGTCAAATGTTTCCTCTAGTCCATCTAAGTTTTATCCTGTGTTGAGCGGAATGGCGTTGCCCCCAAAACACGTTGGCTGTTTTTATATGACCTTTTTACCAACAATTACAATTATCTTGGACTGTTTTATCTGATTTTGGTTTGGCTTTCCTTTGTGTATTGCTATGGTTTGAGCTTCATTAATGTTTATCTCAGTCAAAAGTTACTACTTGCTCTCTTGATTTTGAGAATTGCCCTCCAATCAAGAGATGAAGAGCATCAGAGAAAGGGAGTTTGCCAGCAGTTTTGTCAGCTAAAACCTGATAGGAGTTCTCATATTTCCTTACTCTACCTAAGAAAAGCATCTTCATTTCTTTAGTTTTGTGTCTACTAAATTGCTGTCAGCAGAATAGGAAGCGAGGGTTGTCGGAGCGTTTGTAGTACAAGTGTGAACTCGGCCTGATTGAAACTGGAGAGTGTAAAATCGGGTGCAGCTGTGGATGGTAGCTAATCAGTTTCTAATTTCAGCTTGTTCAATTTAGCCTTGACAATAAAATCTGAAAGCTGATTATTTTTCCTCCAGAGCTGCAGCAGATTTTGCATGCTCCAGTTTTAGTAAATCAACTCCTGCTCTCTATTATAAGTTCTGTTAAGCATTAGGTGTGGGTAATGTTAAAGTGTATCTAAACCTAAAAATAAAAAATATATATATTGCAGACCATCTAGAAAATGGGCAAATTCTGGACGGGGCCACTGAGAAAATGAGATTGCCCAGAAGATGGGCAAGTGTGGGTTTTGGGAGCAAATGACAGTGTCTCAGGGACTGGGAAAAATATGTCGGAAAGTATGGTATATTCAGTAAAGTTTTTGACATTCAAATGTCACCCTCTTGCAAGTTACCTGTACTGTAGCCTGGCTTTAAAAGGGAAGTCATGCAGCTCCCAATGACTGGCATAAGAATACAGTTCTACCTATGAGCCCTCTGAAAACTGTGCTCAATCTGGAAATAGGACAATTATTTCAGACTCATAGGTAAATATATTTATTGGCCTTTCTGATGTTTTATGTTTCTTGGACAGCATTAGCAGCTAACTGAATGATTTAATTCTACCTGTGTAACTTCTAAAGATGCATTTATATTCTGTAGATATGATTTAGTTAACCCTATACAATAATCACATGCTGGGTATATATTACTGTACATATCACTCTTCTGAACTGTACTGAATACCTCATATACACTTACTGAAGCTGCTAGCCTAACAGTGGAATTTAATAAATTAAAGATAAAAATGCCTGACAGACATTTTTTTTCCCATGGAAACTACAGGTGGCATATTATTTCTGCCTGTAAAACAATGAATATACATATGTTCTGGGGATCTAACATTTTACAATACAAATCACAATCTTCAAAAGAGTTTTCACTTGCGCTTTGATGATCGGCAGTGTTGAGGATACAAGACTGTTATTTAATTAAATGTAAATCTTTAAAACATCTTTTGCACACATTATGTTTGATGTGATATAGAATATTTCCAAAGGGCTGAGCTTGTGTTGTTCACGGCTCTATGGCTATGATAATTGGGATTAGACACAACATAGAGAAGGAGGAAGATGAATGACAGTGGGTTCCAGAAAAGGCATGTAGGACTCTATGGATTCCCCAACAGTTCTCTATAGTCCCTTCTATACAAATATATATAGTTTCTAACTGTAGGACAGCGAAGATCTCTAAATAAACATCTCTAATAAATAACCCATCAATAATTTTGTCTGCAGCTGGGATTAGGGAATGGATCAACTAATTTGATTTTGCCACAAAGTTATCAATTTTGCCAAAGTGAAAACTCTCGGTTTCGCTCATTGCGCTGCTTAGACAGAATTTGCGTAGGCACCCTGGTGGTATGATTATGTCAGATTTTTGCGTCTCAAAGCGGTACAATTGTTTTGCATAGAAATTTGGCGTTTTATATTTTAGGCCTGTAATTCTTAGTAATAACACACTTAAATCTGTCCAAACAAGAGTCTGGTAGACATCCCGGCTATGATAAAATTTGAAACATTAAATCATAAATTATAATATACCGTAATAAATACCTACAGTATAAATAATTTTTAAAAATAATAATATAATAATAATAAAATGTATTTCCCCACGATTCACTATCGCTCAATTCTTCAAGTGTTCTAATTTTCTATCGCTGTTTTCTATCTGGTCTAAAACCATTTTGATGTAAAGGGACACTTTTTTGGTTGCTATGGACAATCTTAAGTTTCCAGGCAGAAAGAACAGTATATATAATATAAAAGTGCATGCAGGGCATTGGACAAAGCACCAGGGACAAAATGGAGGTGAAATGATTTCATACAGTAATGTAATCTGTAAGATTACAGTGTACTGTATGTATTATGAATTTTGAACTTTTTGTTTTTGCCGCCGGGTACACTGCAGTACACTGCACCAGGATTCTGAGATGCAATCCCGACTGTGGCTCGGGGTTACCGCTAATGGTACTGAAATTTTTCCCTGAGCCACACTCGGGATTATTGCCAGGGAGGTTAAACAGCAATCTATTTTTTTATTTATGCGTATGTGTGTTTTTTGGGGGGTGGGGGTATTGAGGGTTGTTTAGTTTATTCCATTTAATGTTCTTTATATTTGTGTTTTTAATGCACCTGTGTTAATAAAGCGTAATGGATCTCTGTAGTGTAAAGGGATCTACAAGTAAATATAGCCTAAGCAGTGTAATTAACGACTTTGAGAGGTTTCCCCAGTGGTGAAATTAATTTTGCCTTAACCACTCTACTCATTCTGATTTGTGACATGAGGTCTAGGGATAACTAGAAACTTGGGATCCCCATGCACACCTCTGTGTTATAATACCTTCCTGCCCACTGTCAAAACTAAAGGTAAACCAGAACAGCATCATAAAAAACGTGAAAATTAACTATAGCTTTTAGATTAAAAGTCAGCAAGTATAACCTTTCCCAGTCAGCTTTTCCATTGTGCAAACTTTTACAATTGGTGGTGGAGAAAGCTGTTGAGTATCCCAACCCCTGAGATTTAAATGTGTAATATTTAACAGCTCATATATTCAAGCAGCTCAGGTTTTAACATGAAAATTTAACAGGCAAACATGTTTGGCATTAAATAATATTTATGGGAACAACGTGCAAAATAACTGAATAAAACAGGGAGACATCCATTACCCAGTGAGATATTGTAGCAGTCTAATGCCCCGTACACACGGTCGGACTTTGTTCGGACATTCCGACAACAAAATCCTAGGATTTTTTCCGACGGATGTTGGCTCAAACTTGTTTTGCCTACACACGGTCGCACAAAGTTGTCGGAATTTCCGATCGCCAACAACGCGGTGACGCACACCATGTACGACGAGACTAGAAAAGGCCGGTTCAGAACCAAGCGCGGCACCCTTTGGGCTCCTTTTGCTAATCTCGTGTTAGTAAAAGTTTGGTGAGAGACGATTCGCGCTTTTTCAGACTCGTGGCTTTCAGATCGTTTTCTGCCATTCAGTTTGTGCTTGTGGGTTTGTATCTGCTCTTCAGTGCGTGCAGTCAGTTCGTATCAGAGTTTTCTGTGCGATCTTGCCCGCTCGTTGCTGTTTTTCAGGTCGCTCTTCACAGGCCTTGCTGTTCTTCAGTGCGTTCTGTTACTTCGTTCTGAGCAGCCGACCATTTTCTAGCCATGTTTTGTATGCGTACTCCTCGTAGAGTTCGTGCTGTGCGGGGGCTTGGTGTTGGGGTCCTGACCTTGACACAAGTCCAGTCCATGAACAGGGTGGGGAGGAGTTCATGGACCAAGAATTGGTTGCTTCAGCGTGACCAGTTCTCTCATATGCCTTTGCTCCGTGAGATCCGTGAGAATAATCCTGATGATTTCAGGAACTTTCTCAGGATGACGGACCCCGTATTTCACCGTTTGTTGGCTTCGCTGACCCCCTATATCAGCAGGCAGGATACCTGCATGAGGCAAGCCATCACTCCGGAGCAGAGGTTGGTCGCTACCTTGCGGTATTTGGCCACAGGGAGAAGCCTGCAGGACCTCAAGTTCTTGACAGGCATCTCCCCCCAGGCTCTTCTTTGTGGACATTTACTGCTTGTGTTTGTTTTAGCTGACCCTGACAGAAATGTGTGGAGTGCAGAAAATATCGTGATTGTGTAACCTTATACAAAGCACTGTTGGCTGTTATTTACTAAATGCAAAGACACTTTTCACTACAAGTGCACTTGCAACTGCACTGAAACTGCACTTGTAGTGCAAAGAGGATTTGCCCTTAGGAAATTACCCCCATTTTCTCATAAAACAACAATTACATCACCCCAAAAGTGTTGTAGCGTTGAGACAATAACCCACACATTCTTGATGAACAATCTTTTTAATACCTGCACAATCACATGTGTATTTACCCAAGGTTTTTCTGACAAACCAACATGTTTGTTGTATATCAATTTTTGTGGTGGCATTATCCAAAATCAAAATGTGCATTTTATAGAAAACAGGCCTGTGTAAAACCCACAAGAAAGACACAAATCTTGATCTTACAAAGTTCACATTTGGTAGAACTGGAAGGCAATATCAGACATGAGTATTTAGGAACTGTGTTTGATATAGCGTTCAGATGGGGGGATATCACACCTGAAAAAGCCAAATTTGGAAGATGCACACAAATTTCACAATGTCAACATGTGCGACCTGCCATCACGGGGGATCAAGGGATGTGTTTTGGGGGAGAAAGCCCTTCCTCAACGCGACTTTATAATTGAGGAAGGGGTTGCACCCCCAAAACGCGTCCATTGATCTCCCGTGATGGCAGATAGCACATGTTGGCACACTGTGTGCATCCTCCAAATTTGGCTTTGGGAAAAATCACAAAAACATTTCGCACATTGTAGCACACAAAAGAAGAAAGTGATTTGGAGGGGCTTTAAACTCGCCCCAAAACATCAATGATGTTTTTATATTTTGGAATAACATCATTGATGTTTTGCTTGTTGTTTTCCAATTGTAAATTACACCCCATGATCTCCCCGATCAGGATCTGGGCACTTTCTGATGTGAAAGGATCTTCATCCACAACCTCACGATAAATTAGGTCTAAAAAAAATGCCGCCATCCATCTCTTACCTGAGCCCGTGGTCGCAGACACTCACCTGTTACATAGTAGGTGAGGTTGAAAAAAGACACACGTCCATCAAGTCCAACCTATGTGTGTGATTATGTGTCAGTATTACATTGTATATCCCTGTATGTTGCGGTCATTCAGGTGATTATCTAATAGTTTCTTGAAGCTATCAATGCTCCCCGCTGAGACCACCGCCTGTGGAAGGGAATTCCACATCCTTACCGCTCTTACAGTAAAGAACCCTCTACGTAGTTTAAGGTTAAACCTCTTTTCTTCTAATTGTAATGAGTGGCCCCGAGTCTTATTAAACTCTCTTCTGCGAAAAAGTTTTATCCCTATTGTGGGGTCACCAGTACAGTATTTGTAAATTGAAATCATATCCCCTCTCAAGAGTCTCTTCTCCAGAGAGAATAAGTTCAACGCTCGCAACCTTTCCTCATAACTAAGATCCTCCAGACCCTATATTAGCTTTGTTGCCCTTCTTTGTACTCGCTCCATTTCCAGTACATCCTTCCTGAGGACTAGTGCCCAGAACTGGACAGCATACTCCAGGTGCGGCCGGACCAGAGTCTTGTAGAGCGGGAGAATTATCGTTTTATCTCTGGAGTTTATCCCCCTTTTAATACATGCCAATATTCTGTTTGCCTTATTAGCAGCAGCTTGGCATTGCATGCCATTGCTGAGCCTATCATCTACTAGGATCCCCAGGTCCTTTTCCATCCTAGATTTCCCCAGAGGTTCTCCCCCCAGTGTATAGATTGCATTCATATTTTTGCCACCCAAATGCATTATTTTACATTTTTCTACATTGAACCTTATTTGCCATGTAGTCGCCCACCCCAATAATTTGTTCAGGTCTTTTTGCAAGGTTTCCACATCCTGAGGAGAAGTTATTGCCCTGCTTAGCTTAGTATCGTCTGCAAATACAGAGATTGAACTGTTTATCCCATCCTCCAGATCGTTTATAAACAAATTAAATAGGATTGGTCCCAGCACAGAACCCTGGGGAACCCCACTACCCACCCCTGACCATTATGAGTACTCCCCATTTATCACCACCCTCTGAACACGCCCTTTTAGCCAGTTTTCAATCCAGGTACTCACCCTATGGTCCATGCCAACGGACCCTATTTTGTACAGTAAATGTTTATGGGGAACTGTGTCAAATGCTTTTGCAAAATCCAGATACACCACGTCTACGGGCCTTCCTTTATCTAGATGGCAACTCACCTCCTCATAGAAGGTTAATAGATTGGTTTGGCAAGAACGATTCTTCATGAATCCATGCTGATTACTGCTAATGATATCGTTCTTATTACTAAAATCTTGTATATAGTCCCTTATCATCCCCTCCAAGATTTTACATACTATTGATGTTAGGCTAACTGGTCTGTAATTCCCAGGGATGTTTTTTGCGCCCTTTTTAAATATTGGTGCTACATTGGCCTTTCTCCAATCAGCTGGTACCGTTCCAGTCAATAGACTGTCTGTAAAAATTAGGAACAACGGTCTGGCAATCATCTGACTGAGTTCCCTAAGTACCCTTGGATGCAAGCCATCTGGTCCCGGTGATTTATTAATGTTAAGTTTCTCAAGTCTAATTTTAATTCCGTCCTCTGTTAACCATGGAGGTGCTTCCTGTGTTGTGTCATGAGGATAAACACTGCAGTTTTGGTTACTGAAGCCCCCCGATTCACCCGTGAAGACTGAGGAGAAGAATAAATTCAATACCTTTGCCATCTCCCCATCCTTTGTAACCAGATGTCCTTCCTCATTCTTTATGGGGCCAATATGGTCTGTCCTCCCTTTTTTACTGTTTACATACTTAAAGAATTTCTTGGGATTTTTTTTGCTCTCCTCCGCTATGTGTCTTTCATGTTCTATCTTAGCCGTCCTAATTGCACCCTTACATTTCTTATTGCATTCTTTATAAAGTCTGAATGCTGAGGATGATCCCTCAACCTTGTATTTTTTGAAGGCCTTCTCCTTTGCTTTTATATGCATTTTTACATTGGAGTTAAGCCATCCAGGATTTTTGTTCGCTCTTTTAAATTTATTACCCAATGGGATACATTGGCTAATGCCCTTATTTAATATGCTCTTAAAGCAAACCCATCTCTCCTCCGTATTCTTTGTTCCTAATACTTTATCCCAATTTATGCCTTTTAGCAAGGTTTGTAGTTTAGGGAAGTTGGCTCTTTTGAAATTCAGTGTCTTTGTATTCCCTTTATGTTTCCTATTTGTGTGATTTATACTGAAACTAATTGACCTGTGATCGCTGTTACCTAAATTGCCCCGTATTTCCACATCTGTGATCAGGTCTGTATTGTTGGTAATCAGTAGATCCAGTAATGTTTTATTTCTAGTTGGTGCGTCTACCATCTGACCCATAAAATTGTCCTGCAAGACATTAAGGAACTGGCGAGCCTTAAATGAATGCGCGGTTCCCTCCGCCCAGTCTATGTCTGGATAATTAAAATCCCCCATTATGATAACACTTCCCATCCTTGCTGCTAATCCAATTTGTGATAGGAGATCCGTCTTCACTTCCTCCTTCAGGTTAGGGGGCCTATAGCATACTCCCAGTATTATTTTCCCCTTAGCTTCATCCCTTTGGAGCTCTACCCATAAGGATTCCACCTCCTCTCTAGCTCCCTCAGTGATGTCATCTCTCACATTCACTTGTACATTATTCTTGATATATAGGCATACCCCTCCCCCTTTTTTACCCTCTCTATCCTTGCGGTATAGGGTATACCCTTGAATGTTTGCCAGCCAATCATGAGAGCTGTTGAACCAGGTCTCTGAAATTCCCACAAAATCCAAATCCTCCTTGTACAACAGTATCTCTAGTTCACCCATCTTGTCTGCCATGCTCCCGGCATTGGTGAACATGCCACATTATTTAGACCGGTCGCATATTGTCCTCATATTGGGTGTTTCAAAATTGCAACTAGGACTTGCTACTATACTCACCTTGTGTTTTTGTGCTTTGGTTAACCTACCACTAATGCCCCCAACACTACCCTCTGGAATATCATCCGTGCTGGCTATCGCTGTCTCTGGACCCTCCCCCCCATCGCCTAGTTTAAAAAACCCTCTAACTTTTTGGCCATCTTCATTCCCAGCAGATCTGCACCCTCCTCATTTAGGTGCAGTCCGTCCCTTCTATAGTACCGGTTACCGACTGAGAAGTCGGCCCAGTCCTCCAGGAACCCAAACCCCTCCTTACTACACCAGCTCTTCAGCCACTTGTTTACTTCCCTAATCTCCCTCTGCCTTTCTGGTGTGGCTCGATGTACCGGTAGTATTCCTGAGAATACTACCTTGGAGGTCCTTTTCCTCAATTTAGCACCTAAGTCCCTAAAATCGTTCTTTAGGACACTCCATTTGCCTCTGACTTTGTCATTGGTGCCAACGTGCACCATGACAGCCGGGTCTTCCCCAGCCCCTCCCAGTAATCTGTCCACAAGATCCGTGATGTGCCGAACCCGAGCGCCCGGTAGACAACATACTGTTCGGTGCTGTTGTGGTGACTAGTTCCACCACGTCTTCTTCCTCCTGCTCATCTTGTGTTGTTGGGATTTCCCCTTCTTCCAGGGGGGGGGGGGGGGGGTCTGGTCTCCTCGGATGAGGGGTGTCCTCCGAGTCTTTTCTCCCCTATGTAAAACAAAAATGGTATACTTAGCACACAGATATTTGATGGCAGAACTAGAAAGATGAAACATTGCTTGGAAGTGGGGTACAATGATCTATTTTAGCAGAGTTCCAAGATGTAGCTTTTTTAGTGTCCTTTGTCAAGCTGCAATACTTTACCTGTTTGGTACAAGCTTCACAGATGTAGCCCCCCCTATAGTATACACTGGAGCACCTGTTTGGCCCCCCTAATAAAAAGGGTGTTCTGGGGTCCCACACTAGTGCTCCAGTGTCCAGATGTGAAAACTGCTGCTGAGTGTCCTCTCCTTACACAGAATCTAGTTTGCATTTCATTCTAGTAACAAAGCCATCTACACAACCCAATTCTTTGAAGACAAGTATAGGGCCTCAAAATGGTGGCCAAATGCATATGGCCTAAACAATGGTATTTTATAGTCCGAAATAAAAATGTGTGATCCGAACGAATAATGTGCCCATGAACATGAAAGTTGCCATTTTAAACTGTACAACAGTTCCTAAAAGCACATGGAGCAGCACGAACGTAATAAACACAAGAACAATAGGAACACAGCACAACTACTTACTTTTTTGCAGCACTCTCCGGATCTTTCTGTACTGCTCATGTTCTCGTAATTTCAGGTCCGACCACCACTTCCTGAGCTGATCTTTCAATCGTCGTACCCCGAATTTCCGGTGCAGACTCCTGACCACTTTCGCCATGATCTTGGCCTTTCGGACATTGGGGTTGGGGTAAGGCCCATACTTTCTATCATAGTCGGCCTTCTTCAGGATGTCCACCATCTCCAACATCTCCCCAAAGGACATATTTGAGTCCTTTAATCTCCTTCTGGATTGGGACGTTTCAGGCTCCGGCCTTTCCTCCTCCTCCTCCTCCTCGTTGCTGTAATTAGCACGATCCTGCTGTCTATCCACCATGTGCTCTTCCTCCACTGCGCCGAACGAAAAGGGGCGGGGAATAGACTAGAAAGAACGTCAGGGGCGGGCGGAGTTATACGCATGCGCAGTGTGTATAAATCGTAACGCGCGCGTCTTACGTACGATCTGTGAGTGGAGGAAGGAGCATCGGAGACGCCGATCGTGCTAACGAAGGTAGGATCTAAACTTGGGCCTATACTGCTTCGAAATGGAAGCCTATATTGTAACAAGATTAGAGGAGTTTGGCCTGACATTAGGGTTTGTCTTGTGTTGTGTCTTGCAGAGAAAATGGATGGGTTCAACGACCACAATTTCCTGCCCCTGTTCATTGACAAGTACAGGGAGCTGCCCTGTCTGTGGCAAGTGAGACACCCCCACTATAACCACAAACAGAAGAGGCAGGCAGCGCTGGAGAAACTGCTGGAGTTGGTGAAGCTGGTGGTCCCCACAGCAACCATCCCCTATTTAAAAGCTAAAATTGGTGGCCTGAGGAGCACATATCTTAGGGAGCGCAAGAAGGTCACTGATTCCCAGAGATCCGGAGCTGCAGCAGATGACGTTTATGTCCCCAGACTGTGGTACTATGAGAGACTGCGATTTCTGTCAGACCACACTGAAGTCAGGGAATCCCTCTCTAATCTTCCTTCCACGCTTCCTTCCATACCAGCTGAGGCTTCTGATGTCCAACCTGGGCCTTCCAGCCAGGAAGAAGTGGAGGAGCCCAGCTGGAGTCAGGTATAGCATTCTTCTACAGATTTCTGGGCAATAAAGAAATGATGTTTACTAGATGTTATTATTGATCATTAATTGCTGATTAAAAAAAGTGTTTTACATATCAATAGACAGTAGTGGGCACCAAAAATAGGGACAAGAATGCAAAATGCTGGGCTCAGAAGGATAGTCTGTTATATTTGTTAACATTGAATTTGCAGCAGTCAGGAGGTGAAAATTGTGTGTGATTGATGTAAAAAAAACTAAAACTATGTCCCTTTTTCATACACAGGAAGACCTCAGCCAGGAGGAGGTTGTGGAATGTGGCAGTCAGGAGGAGGAGGGGATTATTAGTGTCAGCCAGGAGGAGGCGGGGATTAGTGGCAGCCAGGAGGAGGCGGGGCTAAGTGTCAGCCAAGAGAAGCCTGGGACAAGTCGCAGCCTGACTGAGTCTCAGGTTCCTCTCCTCCGCCTTCCATACAAAAGGGCCAGGAAGGCCACTCCCAGTCCTGTGCAGGATTCAGCATACAGGCTGATCCAGGAGGCTTCGGCGTCCCTCAGAGCCTTCCCCAGTCCTGAAGAGGCCTTTGCCTGCATGGCTGCCACCAAATTGCTGGGCATGCAGGAGGGCCAACGCAAGATCTCTGAGGACCTGATTTATAAAGTCCTACGTAAGGGGGAGAGTGGGGAACTGACACACAAGACGGATGTCATTGAGATCGACGATCCTCCTCCTCCTCCTGCTGCCACAACTCCACCACCACAGCCAAAGGCTGGAAGGAAGCATGGAAGGCAGACCAAAGAGTGATGGCCCTGGGTTCAGTCTGGTCTGACAGAAGATGCAGTCTCTTGTATGACCACAGCCTGGGGACACAGATGTCATCTGCTGCTTTCTGGATCTCTGGGACTTCTGGACCAGACTGCCCTCCCTTAGATAAGGACTCCTCAGGCCACCAATTTTGCTTTTAAATAATTGATGTCTGCCCTGGGGGTCCAAGGCTTCGCCCACTTCTGCAGTTTCTCCAGCGTTGCCTCCCTCTTTGTTTTTTTATAGTTGTGACCCCTTAATAAAATTTTTTAGGTAAATTCTACTCTCCTGTGTGTGTTTTCATCCAAAAAGGACAGTTTGTTGGTGAGGATTCAGGTACATTTCTAACATAAAATGTGAAATTAACAAGGGACAACAACACCACACAATCTCCTACAGATTAAATAGAACAACATATCAATGGTGTTGTGGGAACTTGTCACAAAAAACATACAAACATTTTCGGGAGTACAAATCAAAATCACCAAAAAAAAAATTAAAAAAGAGAAACACAAAAAAAGATTCTACATTAAAGTAACAAAAAAAAAATAAAATTATGTTGTCAGATGTGAGAAATCAAAATATATTGAGGGAATCCCGATAAATAGTAACGAAAGAAGTTTGTGAGAAGTGTGTTTGAATATGAGCATCAAAACTACTTAATTCTTGTCACATTATAAAGAAGAAGAGAGTGCGCTGTATTAAACCATTTTGAACATTGCAGCGTGACGAAAGTGCTGTATCCATTGCGAACGCTAAGTTTACCAAAACGAGCTGTCCCGTGTCGGAATTTCTTCTGAGCATGCGTGGCACTTTATGCGTCGGAACAGGCCACACACGGTCGGATTTTGTTGTCGGAAAATTTTATCTCCTGCTGTCCAACTTTGTATGTCGGAAAATCCGATGGAAAATGTCCGATGGAGCCCACACACGGTCGGAATTTCCGACAACACGCTCCGATCGGACAATGTCCATCGGAAAATCCGACCGTGTGTACGGGGCATAACAGAATAATTTTTTTGTATTTTTATGGAAAAAAGAGCACAAGCATCCAATCATGGAAACATCTCATTCCACATCCAAATATATACAATAGTACTTGTTATAGTGTTAAGCTATATTTTTATGTTGATCGTTTTGATATATTGCACATTTATGATCACAATACTTGGTTTTTGGGAAACCTGGAGCAGCAATTAAGGCCCCAGGATATCGTGGTTCTTATCACTTACCTGATAATAGGGATTCAATACGTCATCTTTCACTGAGTTGAAAAACACTTTGAACACTTTAACCACTTTGAAGAGTGATCCAATACCACTTTGAATAGTGATCCAATACCTCCTTGAGGTTGACCTCTTTTGATCACTTCTGAATGTGGTTATAGTTATAAATGTTATAGTTTATGTTGATATATATGCACTTATTGGTAATTTATGCTCACAACACCGGGTTTTGGGAAACCTAGAGCAGCAAATAAGGCCCCAAGATATTGTGGTTCTTATCACTTACCTGATAATTAGGATTCACTACGTCACCTTTAATACCTACCTGAGAAGGGAGGTTTATTATTTTCAGTTTACAGGCAGTGCCATCTATTCCCTTCTTTCATTGCTTTATGCCTCTCTTAACCTCCTTGGCGGTTTTCTGGAGTGTGGCTCGGGGTTAAATTTCAGTACCATTAGCGGAAACCCCGAGCCACACTCACTCGGGATTGCATTGCAGGATCCTGGTGCGGTATACTTACCTTGTCCCTAGGATCCTGCGATGTCCCCCCCGATGTGTCTGCGGGCTGTGTCCTCCGCCCGAAACCTCTGTGTGCCGGGCTCCGTTCCCTGCGAGCGACGCAGGGGGCGGAGCCCGGCGGCAAATGCAAAAAATGTAAAAATCATAATACATACAGTACACTGTAATCTTATGCCCCGTACACACGGTCGGACTTTGTTCGGACATTCCAACAACAAAATCCTAGGATTTTTTCCGACGGATGTTGGCTCAAACTTGTCTTGCATACACACGGTCACACAAAGTTGTCGGAAAATGCGATTGTTCTAAACGCGGTGACGTAAAACACGTACGTACTATACCAGGCCTCTTTGCACCCCAGTAAAAATTGGCCTCATACCTTTTCATTTCTGCAAAACGGACCATTGCCCATGCCTGGAAGACCCCAGTTGTTGCCTTCCAGGAAGGAAACCAGAATGACCGTTCTGATGGTTAATGAGCAGATGTCCAGTATATTGAGGGATTCACATGCAAAATTTTAGAAAATTTGGGAACCGTGGATAAGTTATTCTTTCCCATCCCTGCCCCCAACTAGATATGGTCGACTTTAAACCTTGCTTGTACAGGTCCCACATCAGTGGTACTTGCCCTCTCTTGGGGCCTCTTTCCTCTTCTCCCTTCTTTCTCTCTCTTTTCTTATTTTTCCCTGTTTCCTCCC
Source organism: Aquarana catesbeiana (assembly GCF_042186555.1). Lineage (NCBI taxonomy): Eukaryota > Metazoa > Chordata > Amphibia > Anura > Ranidae > Aquarana > Aquarana catesbeiana. Next base: position 116,137,264 of record NC_133325.1, read on the forward strand.
TTCTTCCTTCAATCCTGATATGAAGGATATCAATATAGATTGCTGTCCTCCAGGGCATAGAGTAATATAGCCTGTGGTATTTGCCTAATTTTTAACTTGGTCCTCTATGGTCCTGGTAACAGTTTACTGTTATGTGACTCATTATAAGTTCATGTGCTGTTTCATTACGTGCCTGTTCGATGTCACCCCTGCATGGGCAAACCATGGCTTGTTATGATTCTTGAAACTTCAATAAAAATATTGAAACAGAACATAATTAACTCCATGGCCCAACTTCTGTAACACTTTACATAGTTCATTACGGACATCAGTTCATCATTCCCTCCACGCACTATGTATAGCAGTTCATCAATACACTTCATAACTCTTCTCTCTGTATTGTGCAGAATTTCTGAGCTAGTACCGCTGAGCTTGTACTGGACTCCACCAGCATAGTAACCCATCACTTCACTCTCAGTGACATTAATTTCATATGTTTCACTTGAATGCTAGGAAGCTGTACTCTTGCACATAACCCGTGTGTCATGACCTTGCAGTAATACTTTCATGACCTGTCTGTCTCTTACCTGGTCTGTGTATCAGCCTTGAGGCTTGAACTCTCACACCTGCATGCTTAAGTAATCTTCCCTCAGTGTGGCTACACCCTAGCCTCAACAGGAACCACTATTTAACACTGTATTCTCCAAGCCTGCCTTGCCGTGGAATATTGTGTGTTTGGCTTCCTGTTTCCTGCTTGCCGTGTGCTCTAAGTTTGTCTCTGTTACCGATATTGGTGTGTTCCCGACTATCCATGTCTGCTTGTAACCCTGATCTTTGGCGTATTCTCGACTATCCCTGTTTGCCTATGACCCTGACCTTTGACGTGTTCTCTGTTATACTTGTCTGCTAGTCTCCCTGACATTTGGCTACCTCCTTACTATCCCTTGCTGTTGTGGGCTGCTGTTTCCTCTCCATTCTCCTGTAGCCTACCGTGAGCGTGAGCTGGGAGACCCTGGGGGCTGTGACCTGGAGCCAGTTGCAGCCCAGTCCATCATCACCACTAGAGGCTCTGGTGAACACCTGCTGGCTCTTAGACTCTGCGCCCTGGGGAATATATGATCGAACTCCCTGTGGGATCCGTGTTGGTGCTCCAGGGGACCTGCCTTCCTAAACCACCCCGAGTTCCATCCGCAGCAGTCAGTCTCAGGGTCCACTATCTTAGCGGTGCACTCCTGACCCCAGCGGGGTGCATCTGTCACCTGGACTCAGGTGACCTGACACCGTGCTTACTCTTCTCCCGAGGCTTCACTCCATATTTTGTGACTCCCAGGCAAGCTCCCTAGGATGCTCCATGACGCGATGCCGGACCCACTAGTGGGGTTCCTGCTGCAAGGGAAAGAGCCTAAGCACAAATGTTCCTTCACTAGCAGGACCTCCATCACCTTTTGTCAAGTTACCGCTTCCTAACTTGCTGGCTGCTTATGCACCCGACACTAGTACTGCAGTCAGTAGCAACGCCATTATGACTTCCTCCGAATAGCTTTACTGCACATTAGACATTTGTACTGTATCTTCCATATCTTGTCTTGTCCCCTTATTACTCCCTGTTCTTATGATACAAGCATTGCATTGCACCCTTTTAAGTTTGTGCTCAAGTAACTTTAGACCAGGCCAAGTTGAATAACAATAAACATTATTTACTGACAATGTTTAAATATAAAAGATGAACAGTTTAACAGATAATCTTCAAAACACATTCCTGTACATGTTCTCCCAAGTGCCCCATAGCTGTTCTCCTGCTGCCCCATGAGGTAATCATACCATAAATAAGTGAGAAAGTCCTGTAATTCTTAAAGTCCATTTAGCAGTGAAATAAGTCCATATCCTGGGCTCCCACAGGGGTGGTTAAGTGCAAGAACTAGTTCACATCTTTAGCTACATTCTGATTTAAGATTTATCACTCACATGCCACATCCGTATAGATCATTTGAACAAAAAACAAACAAAAAAAAACACTAGGTCGGACTTTGGAGACAGATTGGATCAACAATATTGGTTAAAAATAATATTTTATTTATACATAAAAATGACATATAAACATACAGGGTATACATATGCCCACTAACATCCAAGGAATGGCCAGGACAGAGAGAGTCACATATACCCAAATGACAAATGACATTCACAAGTATGACATCAAAAGAATGCGTGAGCATTTGACACACAGGGGCTCACGCATTCTTTTGATGTCATACTGCTGAATGTCATTTTTCATTTGGGTATATGTAACTCCCTCTTTTCTGGCCATTCCTTGGCTGTTAGTGAACATATGCCTTTTTAATGTTTATACCCTGTATGTTTATATGTCATTTTTATGTATAAATAAAATATTACCGTATTTTTAACCAATATTGTTGATCTAATCTGCCTCCAAAGTCCGACCTAGTGTTTTTTCTTTAGTTTGTTTTGTTTAATTTAGCTACATTCTGTTCCTTAAGCGGGGAGACATGAAACCATTCCTCCCTCCGTCTTACTTCAGCTAAGAGGTGGTTCCCTCCCTTTTTATGTGTTTGCTCCAGCAGAGAGCGGTACTTCCCAAAAAGCCTGGGAAAACCTGACCAGTAGAGTTAACCCTTAAGTGTCAGGGAGCACCACCCCAGCAGGCAAACACAACTAAACAGTGCAACCAACCCACACTGGGATGCACAGTACTACAAAGAAATACAAGCAAAGCAATCAAAACCATAGCAGTCAAAAAAATATAAAAGATAATGCAATACAACAAACCCCCTGGAAGCACCTGCTTAGAAGCTTGCTAAGCTATATATAGGGCAGTGATGGTAAACCTTGGCACCCCAGATGTTTTGGAACTACATTTCCCTTGATGCTCATGCACTCTGCAGTGTAGTGTAGCATCATGGGAAATGTAGTTCCAAAACATCTGGAGTGCAAAAAAGGTTCTCCATCACCGGTATAGGGTGATCAAGTCACACAATTGTCAAAACTACACATTTTCCAGGATCAGTAGCTAAGTACTGAAAAAATAAGCTCCTATATTGCAGGCTTTATAGGTACTAGTAGCAGCAAATAATGTGGACCTAATTTTATACAATCTGTCATGTTAAGTATATGTAAAATGAATCACAAAAATCTTATATAAACCTTAAAAAGACTTTGTCAGGTCTACTTAGAATCATAGGGTGGGATTGGTTTCACATCACACCACACTGTAGAAGTAATCACTTTCATTTAAAAACAAGCTCGTGGCTGCTTTTGCTTGTTACTCATTACTATACCGCCATTATACTTTTGGTAGTGGCAGTAAACTGGTTAATTTAGATTATTACATTATATTGCTGGTATCTGATAAATATATATACATTTTTTTGGTGTCCTTGCCATTTAAATAACTTGTCAGATTGCCTAAAGGAGTTGTTAACAGCTGTAATTTTTCTTGTCTGGTGTGAAAATAAATTTTCACCTAAACTGAGAACTAGCACCAACTAACCCTTAGTTACTAACAAGTTACTAGTAATTGTGTGTTAGCAATTCAGGATCTGGGTAGTAACACCTTGCACTTTACATATTAGGCTAGGAGGTAGTGAGACATAGGCTCACATTTTCTTGTTAGCACATTAGATGAGTGATAGTGAATATAATTATTATCCTGATAATTAGCCATGGAGGAGAGGCCATGGCAGATTGGAAGTACAAATCAGTGCATGTGACCAGACCATGCCAACCCTACTTAACTGACATTTTTTTATGTACTAACATTTTAACTGGTTCAGTACTATTGTACTTTAGAATATGCACAGTCTATGGTAAATGTTAATGGTGTATTGAAGGGAGAATGATGCTATGAGGCCTGGTCACACTACTGATACATTTGAGCCCACAAATTCTTTTAGAAAGGGTTGCCAATCTATGCCTGGAGAAGAAACGCTTCACTCAATTCTCTAAGTCATAACCAACATTATTTGCTATAAAACCCTTTAATTTCAGCAATGACACTCAAAGGGAGCTGCAAATCAATATTATGTACCTGAAAATAACGATTGTTTTGGCAAATAACACTTTCTTTGCAGCTCAGCTGGTTTAGTCCACTGACATACAGTATAGAATTGGACGCTGTTTATGTTTTTGTAAAACTCCTACCAGTGATAGTATAGTAAAAAGAAAATGGGTTAGGAGAAAACAGACATAGGCACAAGTTGACAGGCAAATGTAGGCGGGGGAGAGTTGAAGATGTACCTTTCCTCCATATTTTCCCATCAACTCATTGGGCGCCAAGTTTGGGTCACATAAGAGGACTACCCCGGGGGTGGGCTCTTCTGGGCTATGCTAGGCACTTGGGATAGGGTCACTGCATTACACATGGGGTACCTTTACTGCTGTTTTTATCAATGAGATGGGACGAGGTTGAGACCACCGTGGGGGAATGCTTGACTCTTGCACAGTAACTGCTCTCCGGTTTACTCTCGGGTCCCCATGACAATGTACACCTTGTCTGTAACTTACATTTAGGAGGGACACACTGAGCCCTGTCCACATCCACCTATTCAGCGTATTTCTACCTCACTCCCAATAATGGTATGGGGTCCCGCCGTGCACCTAGCACGGACTCAATGCTTGACCTTGACTTCCTTTAACTCTTCCGTGCCTGTTTACAGGTTGGGGACCTCTGCAGCGCCAATCTAATCCTGTTGCTATGTGAGAGAGACTCACGGAAAGAATACCGACAACAACTCCATCCTGCATGAGGCTATTCCACCTGCCCCAGGCACAGACTTCACGACAAGCTACTGGGTAAACCTCCATTACTTTAGGTAACCAATTATCTGCACACTATATCAACTTTAGTATGGGCGTCTTCATATCCCAAAGTACCTTAGTGATCCGAACTGTAGAAAGGTACTGGTTACACCCCTTATTTAACTTCAGACCAGGCAGGAACAAGGTTTCAATGCTTTACTTAGAAAAGTGCAAAGACATCTCAGAGTCCAACGTGTATTTCTCCTACATTCCTAATCCTAACTCAGACTATGTGATGCCCCGGCATACCTGCAAAAGGTACAGTCCATGTACAATCAAGGGATACAAAGATGGCATTTTCCAATGTTGGTTTCTTTGGAGACGAACCCCAGGTCCTGATGACCATCTACATCATGGCAGTAGCGACATAGCAGAGCTGCACGATTCTGGAAAAAATGAGAATCACGATTTTTTTGCTTAGAATAAAGATCACGATTCTCTCACAATCCTCGCAGCGTAACTTCATCTTTCACATTATACAAAAAATTGGGCTAACTTTACTGTTTTTTTTTTAATTCAGTGAAGTGTACTTTTTTCCAAAAAATTGCGTTTGAAAGACCGCTGCGCAAATACAGTGTGACATAAATTTTTGCAGTGACCGTCATTTTATTCTCTAGGGCCTCTGCTAAAAATATATATAATGTTTGGGGGTTCTAAGTAATTTTCTAGAAAAAAAATACAGATTTAACTTGTAAGCAACAAGCGTCAGAAAAAAGGCTTTGTTTTTAAGTGGTTAAACTGACCTCATTTACAGACCGAAGTCCATCCCTTTGATCTAAAAGAACCAAATATTACATTGTTTATAGTTATCGCTTAGCAACATTGAAAAAAAAATGGCGGGGGCTCGCTTATTTTTTTGACAGCTGTGAGTGAGCAGAGAACGGCTCTGCACTTGAATGAATTGTGGAAATGCTGGATTAAAGTGATTGTAAAGTCTCGTTTTTTTTTCCTATAAAAATTATAAACATGTTATACTTACTGTACCTGCTCTGTGCAGTGGTTTTGCACAGAGCAGCCTAGATCCTCTTCTTCTCAGGTCTCTCTTCTGTGATCCTGGCCCCTCCCTCTTGTTCAGTGCCCCCACAGCAAGCAGCTTGCTATGGGGGTGCCCGAGCCGAGTCACAGCTCCCTGTGTCCATTCAGACACGGAGCCCTAACCCAGCCCCGCCCTCTCTCCCCCCTGACTGGCTAGCTGACTTTGACTGACAGCAACGGGAGCCAATCTCGAACAGCTGAGACACTCGTGGACATTGCTGGACAGAGAGGAACCTCAGGTGAGTGTTAGGGGGCTGAGGGGGGCTACTGCACACAGAAGGCTTTTTATCTTAATGCATAAAATTCATTAAGATAAAAAACTTTCTGCCTTTACAACCCCTTTAAGATCATGAGGGAGGGTTGAATTGAGATCACAATTTTTTGACCATTAATCGTGCAGCTCTAGGACATAGTGAACATTGTTCCACCCCTCCCGGGTGCGGTTCTCTGATCTTCTCCTTCACGGGGGGTCTTTTACGGGCTCTTGGCCTATATACATGGGGGGGGGACTTTTACGGGCCCTTAGCCTCTGTGCTCAGGGGGAGAGCTCTGTCCCGGACCACTGTCCCTCTTCATTTTAAGGACCAGTGGGTCGGACCCAAAGACAACCCGCCAAAATTAAGGAACTGGGAAAGGCATCAACCCCCCACCCTCCCATTCTGGGCAGCACCCAACTGGCACACATTCAACCCACTTACACACACCAATCCTTAAGATTGGGGAATTGTGGTATATATTAGCACAGATGTGTGTTCGAGTAATTTGCTGGGTGGTGGACAACTTCATTACAACTTCATTATACTAAAATGAGCATGCATATTTATGGTAAATGTTTTGAACAATAAGCATTTTATTCAAACATCACAGTATAGTAATCCATGGCTTTGAAGTGCACCTGTTCCCAGATTAAAGCCAAATTTAACCCTCAATTTCAAACAATTAAATACATGGAGTGTACTTAGCTAATCTATACTGAGCAAAAAGGACTAAACAAAAAAAGGCAATACAAATACATTGTAAATGTGCCTTCTGTCCCTTCATACATTCACCTGCACAATTTACAAATGTCAAAAGATTGCCCTTTTTCCCCTGAACTTTAATGGAATGACTTTCAGTTCATTTGTAGGCTGAGCTGAGCGACCGTACACAAAAATGCAGAATCGCACAGAAGCAGTGCGAAAAAACGTAGGCGTGTTGCATTTTTACGGACCGATCTGTCCCGCACCTGATAACTGAGAGGATGTGCGAACAGGGCACACAGAAAATCATTGTTTTCTGTGTGCCCTTGTGGAGAGCTGCACTTTTTCGTACGCACTGTGAACAGGTCCTAATCCTTTTTTCTCACCCCTAAATTTTTGCAAATATAAAAGAAATTAGTAATGGAAAAAATCACCTGTGGTTTTAACCAATCGGTTTTTTGTGTATAAGTTTTTTATGGTTCACGTAACTGGAGACACAGCATTTCCTTTACCTACAGTACATACTTTGAGCTTAAAGGTGTCTCTCTTTCTAATCTAAGAATGTTGTTCAGATAATTCAAAAATGAGACTCTTTAAATATAAATGCATGTAAAACAAGATTTTAATATGTTTATTATGAAGATGATCTGCTGTCTGGCATCAAAAACTTATAAGGGGCAACAATGTCAAAACACATAAGATTATACTGAAAATTAGGAAACGTGAATCTAATGAATATATCTACAATTTAAAATCATGTTTATATACCAAGCAGTGTAAACACCTGTAACCCAACATCAACTGTACACCATCACTCTGAATTATGCAAATAATCAATAATGAGCAATTTGTTACCAGAATAGTTTATATTTAGTTTACAGAGACATCCAGTTTCACAGTTCTAGGATGCTGCTAAAACAGAAGGCAGGCACTCGATGGAGAATTGACACTTGGGGGGGGGGGTTGATTTACTAAGGTCTTGTACATACATGCAGCTGTTTCCTGACAGCTCTGAAAAGTGATCTATTGTGGATAGCTTTTCAGTTTTGGTTGACAGGTGACTCAAAGGTGGTATGCTGCCTCCTGGACACATTTTTTCAGAGGATTTTTTCTACCGCAGGATGTCACAACCCTGTACATTAGACACGTTCCATTGTGGTTGCAGCATGGTCCCATTCACTTGAATTGGGCACGTTTGTTGGTGGTATTTCCTACCAATTGTGTCATGCTGCATAAAATCTGTCTTGTCCTAACCACAGTATAGTGCACAGACATGGCCACTGGCAATGTGGTTGGTTGGGAGCAATAAAGATATGAATCCCCACCCCTCTGCTGCCATTGTGAACAAGGCCTAAGGGAGGCTGTCCACTTTAGTCATTTTAAAGTTTAAAGGTTTTTACCTTATTGCATTATGTGCATTAGGTTAAAAAAAATAAAATAAGCGCCCCACTATTTGTACTACCTACCCTCATCCCTAAGCACTTACCTGACTCCTGTCTCCGCTCGAGCACTGTCCCAGCTCCAGCACTGCTCCCCTCACTTTCTGGTCTCACAGGAGACACTGAGGGCAGTGCCCTCACTTTCTGGTCTCACAGGAGACACTGAGGGCAGTGCCCTCACTTTCTGGTCTCACAGGAGACACTGAGGGCAGTGCCCTCACTTTCTGGTCTCACAGGAGACACTGAGGGCAGTGCCCTCACTTTCTGGTCTCACAGGAGACATTGAGGGCAGTGCCCTCACTTCCTGGTCTCACAGGAGACACTGAGGGCAGTGCCCTCACTTTCTGGTCTCACAGGAGACACTGAGGGCAGTGCACTCACTTCCTGGTCTCACAGGAGACACTGAGGGCAGTGCCCTCACTTTCTGGTCTCACAGGAGACACTGAGGGCAGTGGACCCACTGGCTCATGCCACTGTCAAACTCCTGTGAAGAGAGGGCAGACACGTGGCCTACGGGCACTGTGTGTGTCTATGGATGTACTCAGCCCAGCTCGAGAACATGCACACAGGGGTGCCTCCTTAGCAATTGTCTTGCTACAGGAGGCACCCAGAACAGTGAGAAGCAGACAGCACCATCAGGGGGCTGCCAGAAGAGGAGGTAAGGGGCAGCTCTGTGCACATAAGCAGCCGGCAAGTATAACATCTTTTTGATTTTAAACAGAAAAAAAAAAAGCATTTAGTATCACTAAATACTTTAATACAGGGCACTTTCACCGCCTTCCTGCCCAAGCCTTTTTTCAGCTTTCAGGGCTGTTGCACTTTGAATGACAATTGCTCGGTCATGCAACACTGTACCCAAATTAATTTTTAATAATTTTCTTCACACAGATGTACCTGACCGCAGATGCTAGGTGCTGGAGGGGGTGTGGGTAAAAGGGTACTTATCTCCATCTATGGTGGTCCTGCCCCAAGATTAAGGTATTTTGGGAAGAGATCGCTCCATGGGTTGAGAGTTTGTCCTCTCTTCCCATAGATTAACGCCCTTAAATTTTCTATTTCATTGGACACCAATGTCTATTAGATCATATAACAAAAGTATTACTCCACATCTATTAAATGCAGCCAAATTGATAATACCCAGGCTATGGAAACAGACTAGAAGTCCAACTCTATTGGACTGCAAGAGAGAGGTCAATTCAATAATGGAGGCTGAAAGATGGGTACATGCGATTAAGGATAGAAAGGAAAAATTCAGGGCAATATGGGCAAGTTGGGAACAATGCTCTATGGAGATCATGTAGAGTAATAATATATAAAGTCACGTGGTATCTGGGCTTGGATGCGGTTGCCCCGAGGGGGGAGGAGGAGAGGGGTTTTTTTTGTTCCCCCCTCTTTCTTCCATTTCTCTGGGGGATACAGGTAGGGGGAAGGAGTGATGCACTTGATGTTGAGGAAGGTGGGATTTAATAAGGGGAAGAGAGAACAGAGCACATAGGGGGAAGGGTAAAGGAAGATGGATATATGGGGGGTAGAAGGAGTAGATATGGTTAAAGGAAGATGAGGTATATATTCACTATGGATAGGTAAGGGGTGGATTATGGCTTATAGAAGCCTTGTCTTTTTTTTTTGTCTTTGTTTTTGGGTGTTAAGAGTGATATGGACATGGCTCATAGAAGCCTCTTAATTTTTTATTTTTTTTGCTTGGGTGAATTGGGAACACATTTAATATAAGATATTTGGAGGAGGGAGGAGGGATGGAGGGAGGGGGGAGAATCGAAAGTTTCCTTTTTTTTTTGTAAATAAGTAATTTTTCTCCTTCACTGATGTGCGCTAATGAGGCTGCACATTGGTGCACCGATAGGCTGCACTGATGGGCACTGATGAGGCAGCACTTATGGGCACTGATGAGGCGACATTTATGAGCATTGATGAGGCGGCACAGATGAGGAGGCACTAATATGCCGCATTGATGGTCACTGATAGGTGGCACTGATATGCGGCACTGATGAGCACTGATAGGTGGCACTGATGGGCGGCACTGGTGGGCATGGATAGGCAGCACTGATGGGCGGCACTGGTGAGCAGGCACTGATGGGCACTGAGAGACAGCACTGACTGGCATCACTAATGGGCACTGAATGGTGTCACTGATGCACACTGATGGGCACTGATTGGTGGCACTGATGGGCACTGGTGGGGCTTTACTGTAATCAGGGCACTGATGATCAGTGCCCTGATTACCTGCCCTGGCCTCCCATGCAAGAAGATACCACTGATTGGCACTCCTCGCCACACACTCTTTCAGTGCGAGGCAAGGAGAGCCGATTAACGGCACTACCGCATTTACATGTGACCTGCTATGATTGGACACGGCTGGTCACATGGCTAAAGATGCACGTCATCGGCTCATTAGAAAGATCAGGGTCGCGCCGTGTTCTAGGAACAAGCCGCGGCCACAATCGCCACTCTGCATGCCCCCATGAGCACACGAGAGTGGCCGTTCTGGGGGTCCGTCAAATGACGTCCTCCCAGAACAATAGCCGCACCACTCCTTTATCATTTGACGGTGGGCCGGTCGGTGGCAAGTGGTTAAGCTGGCCAATTGCAAGCAGATTTTTGAACAAACGTTGATACCAACAATTGTATGAACATTTGTAAGCAAATTCTCAGTACATTCAATAGCATGAAGAATGTTGTTTGAAAGTGCTTCAAAATTTTTAGTTTTAAAACTACAGGGATGGTGCGCTTGCGGGACGTTAGGAAAAGTCCTGAAAGCAGCATCTGTGGGGCGGTTTGGGAGCGGTGTATACACCGCTCCCAAAACGCCCTGCCCATTGAACTGAATGGGCAGCTCTTCCAAAGCGCCTGAAAAACGGCGCAAAAGCGAGGAGCCCTTTAGCACTAACGGCCGGGGCACTGCCCGGGTGATGCAGTGTGAAGGTAGCCTTACTGTGCATGTGTAAAGGAGCAGACAGGTCAACAGATAGAGACAAACAGACTCCATGGAAACTACCTCAGGCCTTGGTCTCCCTCTGCAGCCCCAACTCACTGCCCCTCTGTCCATTCAGCGCCTCAGTCACTTCCACGCTCTGACAGGCCTCCATTATAAGTGATAGTAAAGGCCACAGACTATAATACAAGGACCTCTCACTCTTCAAGCTGCCATTACTGACGACCAGCTATCTTACCTTAGGCAGGCCGTCCCCTGAACTCTATGCACACGATTCTTTAACCACTTCACATCCCACCCATGTACATATGACGTCCGCAAGAGGGATTTCCCATCCTGGGCGGGCATCATATGATGTCCTGAGCTTCCTGGCCGCCTGGGGGGCGCGTGTGCGCTTCCGGCGGTGCGCGCGTCCCCCCCCGCCGCGTCAATCGGGAGCCGATGCGCGTGCCCGGCGATGACCGCCGGGTACCCGTGATTGTACGTTAACCGAGCAGGACCGACCTCCGAGAGTCATAGAGACTGTCGGCAACAGCCAATTACCTCACCCGTGCATGCACAGTAACGTTCTGCATTCCAGGGCATATATGGAAGTTGGAAGGGCCGGGGGAGCCATGACGGTACTGCGCTGGAGGGCTCTGTTTGCAGGTAAGCCTGTCATTATGTGCTAGTATGAGGTGCATACTAGTGCATTATGGCATGATGCTGCAGGGGGGCCATTATTTTCTTTTTTTGGAACGGTTTACTACAGCTTTATTCCTTGCATCCCCTCCCTCTGTTATCAGAACTCTTCTTATACTACACAGACAGACCACTATTGTAATTTCCCTGTTTTTGCTATCAGCCCTTCTATTTTTTTTTTAAATATATTATCTTTCTTTCTATTCCTCGTTTTTTTTTCCTTCTGATAATTTTTCCACTTACCTTAAATGTTGTCTACTTGGTGGGTACTGATACCCACCTCATTTACAAGCTCATGTTAGTGTAAATAAGAAGGAGGATGTAAGGGTCACCCCCACCATATTTACATCAGACAGTCTTAAACAGTACTAATACAAATTCCTTATGTTCCATTGGCTTGGTGAACAGACGAATGAGCAGGGAACTAGGCCACCTGCAATGCTATGAAATGAGACACAGTATTCGCTTGTTCTTTGTAGGGTGCATTTTGCCTCTGCAAGGAGTGTTTCATGATCTGTGTTCTTTCCTATCCTAGGTTCTGATGATTTAGAAATGTATACTGCTTGTTCTGACTTAGATTTTGTTCTTCACACCACATTCAATTTTTTGATCAGTTTCAGATGCTTAGCTTATTCAAGTACCTGATTATTTTACCCTGTAGATCAACTACTGATCATCACCTGACCTCTTTGGTACTGCAGTTGGTTTTCATCTTTGGGATGGCTCTGAAATTGCTGTGATTGGCCTCATAGTATCTTTCCGCTCATCTGGTACTGATCTCAGCTCATCTACTTGTTACCTCTACTAACCTGACATTCCCCACCACTGAAGAAAGAGAACCTTTGTATGACTTGATAATCTGCCAAATAAAAACTGGGGGCACCCTGGTATGGATTACCTATATAAGGCTTCCGATCTGAGAAATCCATCCGACGCTAAACTATTGTCCTGCCTCTGTTACTGGTAATGCAGAACAAGTAGAGTCTTGTAGTTGGCATGTCTCTGCTTCTCCATATGGTTTTTCATTTATACCTTGTTGTGAATTTGTTGCGAAAATTTGCCTTGCGCTGACTTACTAGTTTGTCATCCTCTATCTCCTTAAAATATAATAAATATATTGTTACGAGCAACATATAAGACTTTCCTGAAAGATTGCTGCTGTAGGTGAGAAGCATTGCAGTGATCATGTTGCCTGAACTCCGGACTCTTATGCTCCATACACGCGATCAGAAATTCAGTCAGAAAAAACTTGGCTCAAGCTTGCCTTGCGTAAATACACACGGTCACACAAAAGTTCTCTGAACTTTCGAACGTCAAGAACGCGGTGACGTACAACACTACACGAGCCGAGAAAATTAAGTTCAATGCTTCCGAGCATGCGTCGAATTGTTTCAGAGCGACTGATTTTTTGCGCGTCCAAATTGCATACAAACTAATGCATTTTTGGATAGTCTGAAGTCTGATGGAGCATACACACGGTCGGAATTTCTGACCAAAAGCTCACATCCGACTTTTGCTGGCAGAATTTCTGATTGTGTGTATGGGGCATAACACTGTCAAAGAGGATTAAAAATCCCTCTTTCCCCCAGCAATGGTAGTCATCTCATTTCCTGGCATCAGTCCCTTCACTGATTAATTTTAATAATGATGGCTGGAGATATAATTTCTAGTAGAAAAAGCACATAAACCGAGAGATTTTTTTTTAATACTATAGTATAGTAGTCATTATTAATATAAATATAAATATATATATATATATATATATATATATATATATATATATATATATATATATAAAATATATCTTACTGAATCAAAGACAAACACTTCAGTCTATACATCGCCTGATAAAAAGGGCCAATATTGCGCAAGGGTATGAATTAGCATAAATTGCTTCAGCTTCTAACCTCTCAGATATAATTAAAAAGCCTTTGTAGTCTCCGACATCTTATGCAATTACAGTGAAATTTGGATATATGATTCAAATTAACTAATCTGCCAGCTAAAGTCAGATTTGCATTCTAGAAGAAAAGAATAAGAAGAAAACAAAATAATAAAGATCAGAAAATAATGCAGAGTTACTAGTGCATACACAAAACATAGAGAGGTGACCTTCTAATTAATTCTATGTTCAAATTACAGCAGGAGATATCTCATCCATTTTAGTGTACACTTCAAATTCAGAAAGTCATAGGTGTGATCTGATAGACCAGTTTTCCTACTCGGGGCCCAGATTAGAAATCACGGGCCCTCTGTCAGATTTTTGAATGTCAAAGCGGTATATTGTTTTGCATGGAAAGTTTTTGTTTTATATTGTAGGCCTGTAATTCTTAGGAATAACACACTTAAATCTGTCCAAACCAGAGTCTAGTAGACATCTCAGGTATGATAAAGTTTGAAAAACAAAATCATAAATTATAATATAATAAATAACTATAAATAATTATTAAAAAATAATAATATAATCATAATACATTTTATTCAATAATGTAATCAAATCAAAAACACTGAAATTTGTCCAAACAAGGGTGCGATATTACTAGTCACTGTAATAATAGACACTGCATATTGGTTTAGTAAACATCCCGGGTATGAAAAATTTTAAAACATGGGACTGCACAAAGTTCAACATCACACTCAGGACAATGGAAAGCGACCCTCTATGTCAAAAGCAGTTTTAAAACAGCTAGAAAACAGCGATAGTGAATTAGAATCACTTGCAGAATTGAGCGATAGTGATTTGTGGGGAAATTCATCATCAGACACTGAAAGTGATGACAGCGACGATTCTGCATCTGTGCTCAGTGCTGCGTGATCCATACCACAGTCAATAGAGCACCAAGTTCGCACGTCACTGAGTTCAGTTGCAGAATCGTCGCTTTCAGTGTCTGTTGATAAATTTCCCCACGAATCACTATCGCTCAATTCTGCAAGTGATTCAAATTCACTATCGCTGTTTTGTAGCTGATCTAAAACTGCTTTTGGCTCGGGTGTTTTCTAATAAAGTGGTGTGTTCCTAAAAAAAAAAAAAAAAAAAAAAAAAAAAAAAAAAAAAAAATAAAACTGCTTTTGATGTAGAGGGACGCTTTTTGGATGCCATGGACGTTCTCAAGTTTCCAGGCAGAAAGAATGGCAGAAAGAATGGTAAAAGTGTAGGCAGGGCACTGGACAAAGCACTAGGGGCAAAACTCAGGTGAAATGATTTAATACAGTACTGTAATCTACAGATTACAATGTATTGTGTGTGTTATATTTTTGTACTTTTTTGAATGTGCCGCTGGGCTCCGCCTCCATGCATCGTGCCGCTCGCAGGGACTGGAGCCCGAAATCTCCCTCCACTTTGTCTGGCTGCAATCATTTTAATTGTAGGCAGCTGAAGCTGCTGCCTGTTCACTTCCTGGATTTACACAGACATACAGAGGCACACCTCCAGCTCAGCACCTCTCATTGGCCCTCTTATGACTCATCCTCCCTCCCTTCCTGGCAAACTTTCACGAGCGTGAGAGAGAGAGCTGTGCATGATGTCATAAGCCTAAGCTTTTTACCAAACAATCAACAGGAAGTGAGCTATATAAGGTATTTACTGGCAGAAAAAAAAATGTTTTACTGTACAAAGTTAAAACAACAAGGGCAGAAGATTTAATAGTGGGAAAGATGAAAAATGACTGAAGTTCGGCTTTAACTCATGAAGTTGTACTGCTATTAGGTCCAATACCAGGTCTCCACTAACCACTAGTGGGAAGAGACCTGTCCACAGACAACTAATGTTGAGGAGACCTGTCTCCTTACCGCCATGGTGTCCATCAACCACTAATCCAAAGGGGAATTGCCCATTAATACCAGTGTAAAGAAGGCCTGTCCAATGACCACTAATGCTAAGGGTTGTTGGCACTTTCTACCTGTGCAAACAGTTTTTTTTAATTGCTATCAATAAAAAGAGGGAATTTCAAATCCCCATCAATATAAAAGTGGTCTTTCCACTGACCACCAATGTAAGTAAGGGCATTCTAATGGCTAGCTTAACTACCATAGTAAAGAGGACATTTCCACTGATGTAGAAGGCTTTTATTAGATGCTAGGGCTTCCACTAGACATGCGCAGTTCATTTTTGGTCTGAATACAAATTCAGACAAATGTTTGGTTATTCGGAGATTCGGATGCGTCGACATTCTGAATGAAATAGTAATGAATAGTAACAAATTTCATTGAAATCCGTTTAAGTTTGTTTTGTTTATTCGTTTTCTAACGCATTCCAACTTTTCAGAACAATTGGAATTCGGAATCGTCAAAAAACGACAGATTCAAATGACATAGTTGCATAGTTTGTCAAGGTTGAAAAGACAAAAGTCCATCTAGTTTAACCAAAAAAAACCACACAACCATACAATCCCGTATATACAATCCTATACCCACAGTTGATCAGCAAAGTGTGATCCAATTTGCTCAGCAGAGGGAAAAAAAACCCTTCCTAATCCCCTAAGAGGCAATCGGATATTCCCTGGATCAAATTTAGCTATAAATATTAGTACCCAGTTATATTGTGTACACCTAGGAAAGAATCCAGGCCTTTTTTCAAAGCAATCTACTGAGCTGGCCAGGACCACCTCTGGAGAGGCTCTGTTACTTTTAAACATTTCTGTCAGTCTAACATGCTTACATGAAGGGAAGAGAACAGGGATGACTTGAATGTCCAGCAACAGTCTGGTGTGGCTCCTGGACCTGGCTGCATTAACAAAATGCAGTTTGTTCTTCAGGTCGATCTGACCTGGCTATGCAGTTTGGCGAGGGTACTTAGAGTACAAGACCTGCTGATCAGAACTGTAAACCCTGTTAAAGGCAGGGCAGTTTAAATAAATGTATTTAACGGCTTGTTCAGATTTTAAAAATCTAAATTGTCATTATCATTCTTTTCTTTTATACATAAATATATGCAGTACATTATTCTGTTATTTGAACACATTCTCTGTGGATATTATGATGCAGTAGTTGATGCTTTTGTTGCATTAACAAAGGAGTAATGAATAACAGTTGATCTGTTATGATGGAGTCTTCCCATCCTTATCGATTTATCTACCTTCAGGGTTACAAATTAATTAAGTCAGCATTATTAGTACTGCCAGCAAAGCCGCATGACATTAGCATATCACACCATTTCTCTCACAGATGACAGGCTCCCCTTGTGATGTGCTGCCTTACATAAAAAATAAAACTGATTCATAATGAAGCCATAATCAGGTAAGTGCATCACTTTATCTGGCAGCGTGGCATCCAGATAGTGTAAATCCTTACTGCATGTGTACATAATGACAAAGTTCTTCTTATATTCAGGATGCTGAATACTAGAAAGTACAGAGAAATTATAGGTACCTTCCTGACAATTATTATAAGGCTTTACATAGATGGCTACCAGACAAAGGGGTCAATTTACAAGGATAATTGCATAGTACATCACTGTGCGAAATATCAATAGACTCTACTTGACGACAATTGTGAAGTTCTATGAGATGTCTATCAAGGAGAGCAGAAGAATGAGCCCACTATGGAAGATATTAAAACACCAGTTCATGAGCAATAGAGGCTTTCAATAGTTAAAGCCCATCTATGAGAAAAGAATAATGGTCCCTTGCAGTGGGGCTGCCCCTGCACTGCACAGGTTGAATGTTCGTTTAGGTCTAGGGGACCAAAAAAAGATTTACTAACCAATCCTCTGCTCCCCATGCAGGTGGCACTCACCTCTTCTCCCCTCCACTCCGGCAGTGGACTGTCCCTTGGTATCCTCACATACAATGAAATGCTCTGCATGGGACTTACAGTAATGGGCACCAGAGGAACTCTAGACCTAAACAAGCGTTTAACTCTTGCAGTGGAGGGGCAGCCCTATTGCAAGGAACATTTTCCCTTTCACTGGAATTCAGTTGTGATATCTTTGTAAACCAGAAACTGTTTATGGAAAAAAAATATTTAGATAAAATAACAAATGCTAGTAAATTGGCTCATATATCTTAGTGAATTGTCTGTAGAGATTGGTGGTTCCCAACAGTATAGTCACAGGCAGTGTTATTGGTCCGCAAGTCCCTGGATGGCCACCTCTGACTGAAGTTCACTAATCCCCATCTCTATTATCATCACAACACCAGTTTCTACGGAGCCCGCCTCGGTCCGCCGGCTCAGCGGGAGATCTGTCCGTTGATCTCCGCTGAGCCGGCGGATGACAGGTCCCTCTCTGCTCACTGAGCGGGGAGGGGCTTGTCAGGCGCCGCTGCCGCCTATGGAGGGATCGGACGAAAACGGACAGCGTGTCCGTTTTCGTCAGATCTCCCCCGATCCGATCCGCCAGCGACGGACCTGGACGTAGGGCCATCCGTCTGCTCTTCAGCGGATCGGACCGGGTCGGATGTCAGCGGACATGTCTCCGCTGACATCCGACGCTCCATAGACTAACATGGAGCGCCCGTTCAGGTCCGCCGTCAAAACTGACAGGCGGACCTGAACGGTCTGATCGTGTGAAAGGGGCCTAAAGGAGAATTGTAGCACCCTAAATATTTTATATGTAACATAACATTTCACATATGTTTGAAAGAGAATAATCTCATCTATATGCATTAATGTATAGAAACAGTCTAGGTGTATGTGTAGCTGTTTTGATTCTGTTATCTTATTGCTCTGTAGCAATGATTGCTATAGGCCATGTGACCTACGTGTCCTATACTACACATAATGAGTAAATATATGTATTGTGTTCTTGGTCACCAGGAAATTACCAGTGGCAATTACATTATAGCCCCAGAAGCATGTGTACAACCGAACCTATTATAGCTCAACTTGCCCTTAGAGGGTATACAATTCCTCAATAATCGTGTTATAAAGGAATAAAACCAAAAGCTTATATTACCAAGTATATATTTATAAATCATATGTCAATGGTTTAATATGCCATATTCTTTGAATCTCGTAGATAAACACCTTTTACTTAACCATTAGCTCACAGGATAGTGCAATGGCGTTGATCAGACATATTTAATTCATAGTTTCTTGACTATAATCTATACAAAAATGTCAATAAAAATAGATTATCCATCAGAGTTATTTTTCTGTATTTGCTCTTCATAACACAATCTTCGAAGTACACTTGAATAACTATAAATGAGGCATTTGCACTTCAGTCCTCATAAATCATGGATTTACATATCTTCCAATATGTTTCGTGGATCAACATCCACTTCAGGGAACTGATTGCGCAAATGCTATTATATGACATAAGATCTCATATAAATCATTGAATATTGGAACAGTTTCTCTAAATGCCCTTTTCACAGGTTTAAACAAAGTGAATATATTCATACTTTATTAAAAACATAATTATCACAAGAACCAAGGATTCCATAGTAGACTTCAGGCATCAGAATTTTTTACTTTCTAAAAGCTATATGCCACAAGTGTTAATTAGACTCTAAATTATGATATATAGTAGAAAGTATGACATACAGTATATAGGCAAAAGGTTTTATTCCTGTGAGAACGATGTGAGGAAGTTGGATACACTGTTGCCTGCACCAAGGTGCAATGCAAAGTCCCATGGTAATTTTATCATTTAAAACAGGGGTATCAAACTCAATTTCATTATAGGCTGCATCAGCATTATGGTTGTCCTCAAAGGGCTGGTTGTATCTGTAAGACTATATAAACTTATCCAGGGCTTTTTCTTCTCAGAGAATAGGTGCAGGAACTCAATCACACCCCTCGCCGAACTGCATCGAACAGTGGATGTGGCCAAATTGCACAGTGGGAGGGTCTAAAAGGAGCAAAAAATACCAGGAGTTTATTATGTGCAGCATTGAGGGATGTGCTATGTACACAGTGCAGAGTTCAGGAGTGCGCTACGTACTGGGTTCAGGGGTGCGCTATGTACAGAGTGCAGAGTTCTGGGGGGGACTGTGTATAGAGTGCAGGGTTGAAGAGTGCACTACATACAGAGAATAGGGCTTAGGGGTGTGCTTTGCACAGTGTGCATGGTTCAGTTCTCTTTCCCAAGCTGTCAACATCTCACTTCCACCCCTCCCCCCTCGATGCGAGGGCCATATAAAATGGCCTGGCGGGCAGGATTCGTCCTCTGGGCCTTATGCTTGACACATGTGATTTAAAAATGATACATAAGCTACCCAAATTAAGCTTCTATTTGTTTCTTTACTACAGTTTTGACTTTAGGGCACCAAATCTGGTCTACTGGGCACCATTTAGTTTACCTAAACTTAAAGATCAAGTCAAGGTAGGCAGCTAAAGAAACAGATATAAAGTCACACAAACACAGCTATTCCACACAGCAGGATCCTGTCTAGCAAGGAATGGGGCTTAATCTTTTTTCCCCTTGCAGTTTCACTTTCACTTACACATACCTCCCAAAATGGGAAAGAGGGACACTTATTAGGAAAATTATGTAGGCATAGGACACACTCCCTGCCACACCCCCTTAAAGGAAAATTATACCAAAAAAATATTAGTTAAACCCACAAGTGCTTTTTTTTTTACCACTACTATTCCTTTATACTGGCTTTGGAAATGTACAAATGCAGCAATCTGAAAATTGGATGAAAGATTTAGCTCTGGGAAACACTTTTTAAAAGATAAAAATTGCATTTTTTAATACACAACTATATAGATCAGACCAAAATGAGGGACAAATGAGGAGGAAAGAGGGACAGAGGGACTTTGTTCCAAATCAGGGACCGTCCCACAAAATCAGGGACAGTTGGGAGCTATGCTTACAGATCTGAGAAGCAGTTCTCAGCTCTTATTAGCATGCTCCTTGCACTGAAGCACACCTGATCGGCTGTTTGTGGTGCTTCTCCCATCCCCTCTCTGAGCTCTGCTGTACAGATGGTACAATAGACTGCATGAGACTGATACCAAGTCAAATTCAGGTACTTGCACTGCTTGCATTAAAAAAAAAAAAAAAATTAATAAGGGAGTTCAGTTTAGGTTTCATATAGATTTTAACTGATCCTTTGAAGCTGGGTTAACTACCTTAATACCGTACAATTGTAAAAATAGGACAGGTGGTGGATGCAATTTTCTGGAGCACGGTTCTTAAATGGACAAAAATGCTGCAGAAAATACGCATGTACAGCCAGTGCACCTTTTGAATCCCTATTATTGAATTGTCATTAGACAGTATAGGTCACAGGCAAAATGCACATAGCCAGTCATAGTAGCTCTCTGTCTTGTGAGAACCAATCACAGAAATCACAAGTATAACACAAACAAGAGTTCACAAAAAAACTCCTCTTCTACCTCTACCACTGGTCGCTTTCCCTTTCTCATTAACGCTGCCCCAACTAAGCAGCAAGCGAGTACACTGACTAGCAAGAGTTCACACAGAGCAGCAAGGGGCCATGTTGACCATACAGGACACAAACTGACTACCAATGTTATGGGGGAAAAAATAACAACTGACCACCAACGGTTATAGGGCACTCACCACTGATCACCAGTATTTAAGAGGGCACAAACCACTGTCCCAATTTTTAAAGTGGCACCCACCTCTGGCCACCATCATAAGAGGCGACACTAACTCTTGACCACTGAAGTCTGCAAACTTTCTTGTGAATTACATAGTACTGACCCTGTACTCTGACTGCTGATCTGTATATGATGTGTCCTATACAAAGCAATTTTGGGGAGGTGTATACACTCTTGGCATTTTATGGCCTCAATAAATGCAATAGGCAGTCAAAACATCAGTTTTTATTTCAAAATGTTTGGTCTTCCTTTATATAGTAAAAACCAAGCGTTTTAGATACTACCAAGAAAAACTCACTTTATGGACCTTGCTTTGTGCACTGGTCAAAATCATTTAGTGGAGAGGGGATTATCGTGTGGGGTTTTTTTCAGGGATTGGGCTTGGCCCCTTATTTCCAGTGAAGGGAACTCTTAAGGTGTCAGCATACCAAGACATTTTGGACAATTTCATGCTCCAAACATTGTGGGAACAGTTTGGGGATGGCCCCTTGCTGTTCCAACATGACTGTGCACCAGTGCACAAACAAGATCCATAAAGACATGGATGAGGGAGTTTGAGGTGGAGGAACCTGACTGGCCTGCATAGAGTCCTGACCTCAACCTCATAGAACACCTTTGGGATGAATTAGAGAGGAGACTGCAAGCCAGGCCTTCTTGTCCAACATCAGTGCCTGGTCTCACAAATGCGCTTCTGGAAGAATGATCAAACATTCCCATAGACACACTCCTAAACTTTGTGGACAGCCTTCTCAGAAGAGCTGAAGCTGTTATAGCTGCAAAGGGTGGTCCAACTGAATATTGAACTCTACAGACTAAGACTGGGACATTAAAGTTCATGTCCGTGTAAAGGCAGGAGACACAATACTTTTGACAATATAGTATACATTTGGGTATCGTGTTCCATGACCGAGTAATTGTCGGTCAAATGATCACAACACATATCATATACAGTATACTGACTAGAACTCAAGTGGTTAAGCAAGGCTTTTATAAGGAATCTGAGTGGGACTACAGCCCTTTGCCATTCATTTTCTGATATGCACCCTTCCCAAGGCAAAATAGCTTTACATGGAATACATCCTGTAGCCTACAATGATGATGGTGCAAGGATGTAAATTCTTTCTGGAAGATCAAAATTTACATAATTAGGCATCAGGGTGAGGTGGGATGAGATCCATAGCCTGCAGAATGACAAGCTGGCAATTCTGTGGTTTCCTCATTCCAGGTTACTGCCAGAATACAGTATTCTTTCTATACTATTGAAAATACTGCCTATAAGGCATCTAAGGAATATTAAAGATTATTTCTTTAAATTATATCACAAAAGGGGTGTTAAATGATAAATTGCATTTTGTATACCCAGATTCCTTTTGTCTCTAATGCTTTGTATTATCTGCCTTACAAATACAGAATGTAGAATGAAGATGACTTCCTAATTGTTATTCCTTTATGAGATCAAGGTTTTTGGGCAGTGTTCTACATAGACCTTCATTGTATTTGTAACCAAATCTCATTCCCAAGGTAACTAAAATCCCAACTTTCTCCTTTATAGACTCAGCTCTGCAGGCTTGTGTCTATTGTCCAA
This sequence comes from Aquarana catesbeiana, assembly GCF_042186555.1. NCBI lineage: Eukaryota > Metazoa > Chordata > Amphibia > Anura > Ranidae > Aquarana > Aquarana catesbeiana. Next base: position 116,160,223 of record NC_133325.1, read on the forward strand.
GCAGTTAAAGCACACTGCAACAGTATGGGCACCGCATATAAATCTCATCCAGGGTTTGTAACCTTCATAAAGGGAGGTGGTAAAGTTGAAATTGCGCTTTGCAGTCATTCCGAGGGAATGAGAAGTGGTAGTGATAGATTTTTAATATCTCCTTAGGGTAGTACTTTTATCGAGCAAGATAATGTTATTGGGTAAGATCACTTAGTTTTATTGGAAACACAGCTATTCTGCCGTTACAGAGGAATAGCATGCTCATCACTAATCAGGGAGGAGGAATTCCATCCATCTGCTGCAGTCTAACTGACAGATGTAGATACTATCGTTTAAAGAGAAGTGTATTTTTATATCACACTTACTCTTAGCAGGCCCCCCTCCTTTCCTTTGGCTTTTTGGTAATGACTTTTTTTGCAACACCGTACCCACAAATTTTTGTCTGTTTGGTCTGCACAGCCTATTCTGTAAAACATGTTGCTAGCTCCATTTGTTCTTATGCCGCATACACACGAGCGGAATTTCTGTCTGAAAAATCTTGGATGGTTTTTCCAACGGAATTCCGCTCAAGCTTGGCTTGCATACACACTGTCACACAAAAGTTCGCTGAACATTCGACCGTCAAGAGCGCAGTGACGTACAACACTATGACGAGCCAAGAAAATGAAATTCAATGCTTCCGAGCATGCGTCGAATTGTTTCCGAGCATGCATAGGAATTTTGCGTGTCGGAATTGGTACAGACGATCAGAATTTCCAATCGGAACTTTTTCCGACCGAAAAATTGAGAACATGCTCTCAATCTTTTGCTGGCTGGAATTTCGCCAGCAAAAGTCAGATGAAGCATACACACGGTCGCATTTTCCGACCAAAAGCTCTCATCGGTCTTTTGCTGGCCAAATTTCCGATCGTGTGTACGGGGCATAAGACAGAGGGAGTGGTTCTAATAATAGCGTCCGTGGGATGCTAAATAGCTACTAAGTGAAATACAACAGAGATGAAGTAAATAACTTCCGCAAACACTGGGGGCAGACAGTTGAGTACTACTGGGGCACTGCCCCTGAGGGGTGCAGCTGCTGTGATTTGATGAGAAGTATTAGGAATGTTGTTAAAGCCCAACTCCAGAAAAAACTTTAAAAAATCCAAGACAATGTTTAAAATAAAAAGCAGCTCTGGCTGCTGTACTCACTTCCTCACTGTAACTGCCCCACGCAGTAATCCCATTCTTACACTAGATGTCCTCAGTCTTCTGGTTTGAATGACACCCAGCTTCATTCAGCATGGAAGCCTGAGGGCATACAGTGAGTTCAGGACCTCACTGACCCGCTGCCTGAGGAGGGGCATTAATACGGCACACAATTAGGCAGAGAATGTCACTGATGTCATTGTATCACCAATGCCCTCTTTATCATTAAAAACTGCCGACCTCTGGGAGAACATCAGATGAGGAAATAGCAAACCCTGTGTTGAAAAGTAAAAGAAAAATAATAAAAGGAAAAAAATACAGCAATTGGGGGGGGGGGGGCCCTGGAGGCAGGGGCTGTGCAAACCATGTGACCAGCCTAAATATTCTGGTAAAAGGTAAATGTACAAAAAATTGCAAAAAATATGGAGGTTGGGGAGGCACTTAAGGGCAGGGGTTGTACCTTTGGCTTTTAAGCTTGGGGAGTAAAATAAATCTAAGGCTAGGTTCACATCTCTGGTAGTGGAGAATGTGCGTGAAATTGCGCAAGTTCCTGACCCGCAGAGAAATGAGCTGCACTTGCATCATGTTATGTTATAATATGCTGTTGCAGCTTGATGTGGTGTGATTTAGCAGCGTAATATAATGTGCTGTTGGAGGTTTGATAAATTCTTTCTGCATTATTTCTTCTCAGCATTGTCTGTAAATACTTTGGGCGTATTTATGAACCAACAAGAAATGTACTGGCTGGAAAGGATTTTCAGGGCATCCCTGCCATTTTCAGGGCAGGGATATATAATGTAATACTGACACATAATCACACACAAAGGTTGGACTTGATGGACTTGTGTCTTTTTTCAACCTCACCTACTATGTAACTATGTAACTATAACAAGAAACAACTCTTTAATACATAAAAAAATCATAGCAAAACTTTATTACATCAATATTAAAATGCACAAACACAGGCCTTGAAATGTCACATCTCACATTCTTATAGTGATAACAGGAATGATATAGCAATAACTATACATGTAAACACCAATTAGACACCCATTTTGTCGTGTCAATATTGCTTATATAGAGTGTACCATGCCCATATGCCCGATGCATTTTGAGACTTGCTCTTCCTCAGTGTAAATCCAATGGACAATATACAGATGGACATCACAAAACACAGCAGAATACGTGTAAAGATATGGCCTATGGGTATAATTTAAAAAGCATCATATTCCATATATGCATAGCTCAGTAAGGGTCAAGGAGAGAGCGAAGAAGAGGCCAACCGTTAAGTACAGAGGCTATTATACTGGGTAGCAAAGAAGTTCATCCAGCAGCGATCTGGATTGAGCAGTGTCGATTTAATTTAAAAAAAAAAAAAAAACGCCACCAAAAGCCCTCCTCATGCCCCCAAGTTCACAGAGAAACCCAAACCGGGGGCACCACATGCCAAGAGATGTCCAGCAGCTACCCACCAAACCCCCGAAGAAGAAGCTAACCCCCTGAGCAGGCATTATAGAGATAATGTACAGTACAAATGCAATAAAATATATCAATACATATCATAATGTACACACAATAACTGTACTACAAAATAGATAAATTAAAACTGCAAACATATACATACAAAATGAATAAACTCATAAATCTACATATAGTTGGTATACAGAGTTCTATAGAAATACTAGCGCATCCATGAGTCCCAGTCATAGCAGAAACATATATTACTCCATATTGCTAGATTTTTTTTACCTTGGAGCAATAACCTTCAAGGAAAGGTTGGAAACTCATTCAACCCTGGGGCTTCCATTGTTTTTATGTTAAGGATCCAACATAATTCTCTTTGTATTAAAGCCTTGTCCCATTCTCCTCCCTGTGGATCAGGGTGGATATGGTCTAGAGCAATAAAAAAGAAGCATGGAAGATGATAACTGTGAATATGAGCAACATGTCTTCCCAAAGGGAGATATACAGTAAGTTGCCTGTCTTCATGACATGAACATGATCATGAACTCTTTTCCAACATTGTCATTTTGTTTTTTCAAACTTAAAAGCTTCCACAGCTACACACTTGTAAACAGATAACTTCTTGTGCAACAATTGACAAACTGCTGTGGTCTATATTTCTCACCGTCAGCAATCTTTGTCAGTGTTGACAAACTCACAATAATTACAATTGCAGCACCGATAGGTGCCCAAGATTTTGTATAGGTCCATTCTGTTGGAGCCCCGGTAGAGCTGTTGAAGTTTGATAGATTATGGGGGTTATTTACTAAAGGAAAATCCACTTTGCACTGCAAGTGCACTTGAAAGTGCAGCCGCTGATGATCCGAGGGGGACATGCAAGGAGAATAAAAAACAACATTTTAGCTTGCACATGATTGGATGATAAAATCAGCAGAGCTTCCCCTCATTTCAGATCTACCCCTTAGATTTAGAGCGACTGCACTTCCAAGTGCACTTGCAGTGCAAAGTGGATTTGCCTTTCATAAATATGTGTTCTGAAAGTCATTCTATGCATTAGTCTTAATCACAAACATGGAGATGTTATATCACCTAAGTTAAACATATTGTAAATATTTAAAGCAAAGTTTTTGTTACAGATAACATGTCTCTAAGGCTGGGTTCACACTGCAGACAGCCGCGGATCGCAGCAGGGGTCCGGTGTGTCCCTGTTCTCCATTTCATCGACGAATTAGGGACTAATCTTTGCCTGAATTTGGCCCTGAAATGGAGCCAAAGACACACAGGACTCCTGTGCAAGCCGCTCCGCACCCGCCCCGGAGATGTATCCAATCCATAGAGAGCCGGTCACAATCTCCTGTCATGCGAATTGGATGCAGGAATTGGATGCAGGGAAACCCACATCCAATTCGCAATGGTGTGAACTCAGCCTCAAGAGGTGGTTTCTGTACTTTTGCTTACTAAAGGCAATTTTTCAGAACAGCTTGGAGTTTAAAAAAAAAATAACTCACAGTATGTACAGGAGTTTTCAAAAATATGATTGTTTTGAAAACTGTTAGACATAATCGTGGGGTACTGTTAATAAATGTCCACATATTAGGGGCACTTGAAATTAGAAGATGCACCCCAAGGGGTACTTAGTAAGTGCTGGCTTCGAAGTCTAAGTTCACCTTTACAGAAAAAATAATAAATGCACGTTTTTGCAGGGAAAAAAACGTGCATTTATAATTTTTTCCTGCAGGAGCCTGGAAAGCATTGCACCCGCAATCAGTAGATCACCAGTACAATGTGGACTTCTGCAGACATGTCCCACAAATTTCAGCCCATACCTGTTTCTGTTTGGAAGCCAGAGTCAGTGGACTACGAGAGCACTCATCAGCACCCCCACAGCCCACTGGAAATACAAGTCTGTCTGCCGCGGTGGAAGACGGTACTTGTAATTTATTCATTCACAGGAATCTGGGGTGGAGACCCACACAGTTTTTAAACATAGAAAAAATGCCCCCTAATTGGGACTTTAAATGGACCACCAACTCAAAAAATTATAAAAGATAAATCTTTAATACAATGAATTAAAATACAAATACACAAAATCACATATGTGAAAGGATGCACAACATGTGCTGCATATGACAAACCAATGTATAGTAAAAATGCATGCTAGGTGAATGCCCAAATGCCCGACGCGTTTCCGGTATCAGATGGTCTTATACCTTCTTCAGGGATCAAGGGTTCAGAAAATTTAGTGTTCAAAATACATTCTCCTATGAAGTGTTAAGGTTATGGGCTTCAGTAAGCTGATAAACCAGTGAAAACCTGTCCCCTCTGCGTGCCTCCAGAGATCTGACACGGTACGCAGAGGGGACAGGTTTTCACTTAAGGTGGACGGCTGGGACATTGTTCCCTGGGCTATTTAGCCTCACTACAGCGACTTTGTGAACGGTCCATTTATCAGCTTACTGAAGCCCATAACCTTAACACTTCATAGGAGAATGTATTTTGAACACTAAATTTTCTGAACCCTTGGTCCCTGAAGAAGGTATAAGACCATCTGATACCGGAAACGCGTCGGGCATTTGGGCATTCACCTAGCATGTGTTTTTACTATACATTGGTTTGTCATATGCAGCACATGTTGTGCATCCTTTCACATATGTGATTTTGTGTATTTGTATTTTAATTAATTGTATTAAAGATTTATCTTTTAGAATTTTTTGAGTTGGTGGTCCATTTAAAGTCCCAATTAGGGGGCATTTTTTCTATGTTTATTCAAAGGGATGGGACCACCAGACTCCATATGAGATGATGGGAGTCTGTTTCTTATCCACACAGTTTTTAATGACTGAAGTTGGGTGCAGGGAGAAGAACCCCTACCTGCTGTCATGGGGGAGAATCAGGGGCAGAGGGGGCAGGAGCTGGATCATGTTACATGTTCAACCCAAAATACAGGTGGAACATGTAACATATTCCAAAGGTGAACTTAGCCTTTAATAAAGTTAGGAAACATTGACCTATAGTATGTAAAGGCTGGAAGGTTAGCCACTACATTTTCTAAACAACACGTCCCACACCTATGCCAAATTCATAATTTACTGGGTTGTGCTTTTTGTGCATCCAATTTCCCTCCTTTTGGAACCCCAGGGTGCCCTAGTCTGTTATAGATCTAAGCCCTAAATGGGTGACATCTAGGCGTTGGTTGTTAAAGGCAAATAGGCTCCTCACATTGCAACTGAATCCCTTTCCCTTAGCTTAGTGAATGTTTTGAAATGTTTTGAAAATTCACTTTGCAAATAATATCCAATAACATGCAAGGAAAAGAAAAAAAAAAAAAGTATTTGCGCTTGCACATGATTGGGTGATAGAAGTCAGCAGAGCTTCATCTCATTCATAAACTAGGGGAAAATTCTACCTGCAATCTGAAAAGCCAATTTGCATTTAGTAAATCTACCCCTTAGTTTCATAAAGCATTGTGCAATGTTTGTTTTTACTAAATATTTTTTTAACCTTTTTTGTAACCTCAGTGCTGCTAACCTCTTCCAGCCTCTCAGTCTACATACACTTGCTCCAGTGTTAGCTGCAAATTGCTCAGGACCAGCCTTTTGATAGTAATACAGGTAGACCATGCTTGCACACTGTGTGTTGGGTGTTGTCATCCCATAACAGAAATTGCCTGAACAGTGTTTGCTTCCCTCTGTTTCACCGGCACCGGGTCTAGGGGTTCCGTTGAGTTTACCTCTGGACGACACATGCACCAACACTGGAGTACGTTTTCAATGCTTTATTGAACAGACAAACTTTAGGAAGAGGCAGGAAAGAGGCGGAAAAGGAAACTCTCAGGAGAAACTCAAATATCTTCTTGCAAAATCTTAGCGACAAATCCCGGTAGAATTCAGATAATTATGTGGAATGCGTTCCCCTTGTGGGACACACTCTTTGCTCGTCTGGATAGGCCTCTCTCACTGGTCTAGCAGCCAGTACCCAGCACGAATCTAAAGTCTCTGCCACAGACTAGTTTGGGGGGGTAAATCTGCACAATCCTCTGCCACAGCGACACCCACCGGTCAGCACAGAAGCACACACAACGTCAGCCAATCTGGAACAGAGGCGAACTATTAACCTTCTTAACACACAATTTACTAAATTTACCTAATCTGCGGTAGATTATAAATCTACCAGCGCTACAATTAAAATAACAAACATGTTATACTTACCTGCTCTGTGCAGTGGTATTGGCCCTGATCCTCCTCTTCTGGGGTCCCTGGTGGCGATCTTGGCTCCTCCTCCTCTTCTAAGGGACTACCATAGCCAGCCACTGGCTATGGGGAACAGCGTGGGCTGTGCGCTCCCAACCTGTATGTCTATGGAGCTGCGCTCCATAGACTTACACAGCAGGACTTAGACCCGCCCCCCACTTCCTTTTCACTGCATTTGTTTTACAGCAGCAAGGGCCAATGGCTCCTGCTGCTTCTTGAATACTGTGTAAAGAGGAAGTAAGGAGAGAAAATATGCAGCCGTGCACAGCGCTGATCTCTTCTCCCCTCTCTTCCCCTTCACACAACGAAGAGGGGGCACAGGGACACTGAAAATGTTTTTTACCTTAATGCAAATAATTCAATATGGTAAGGAATGTTTTTAGGTTTAGGTAACACTTTAATGATTAAAGTTAGTTCTACTTTAATCTATATAATAATAGCAACACTCCTCTGAAAATGTATCATACATTCTAAAGTATGAAGGGGTAGTTTCAGGTAGAAAATACTAAATTAAAGTGGTTCTAAAGCCTTAACATGTTTTATTATAATGCATTCCTTGCATTAAGATAAAAAATGTTTAGATAAAAGTATCACCCCCTCACCCCCCCCACCTCTCTTGATCCTGTGCTGTGCCTGTCTTCAGCATCTCTCTCTGCTCACTTCCAAGTCTGACAGACATTGGCTCCTGCGGCTGTCAGTCAAATCCTGTGATGAGACAGTGGGGGGTAGGATCAGGCCACGCTGTCTGTGTCAATGGACACAGACAGCACAGCTCAGGATCAAGCCTGTAGGTGTACCACCATAGGAAGTGTATGGTGGCACACTGAGAAGAGGAAGAGCCAGGAATGCCAGAGGGGAACCCCATAAGAGGAGGACCGGGGCCTCTCTGTGCAATTCCATTGCACAGAGCAGGTAAGTATAAACCTGTTTGTTATTTTAAAAAAAATCATTTTGACCCACAATTTTTTGCAGCAGGTAATATTATAATACCAGGACTAAATGGACAGCTGGACAGACAGAGAGAGGGACACCACAGGGTAGTACAAGTAAAGAAGTAAAGAGAAGCTGGACAGAAATAAATGCCACCGAAATTTTTCTTTGAAATATCAGCTACAAAAATCGCCCCCTGTGGGGTTGATTTACTAAAGGCACATAGGTTAATCACTTTGCAAGTGAAGTTGCACTTTGCAAGGGCATTTACCCCAGAGCTTAGTGAATGAGGTGAAGTTCTGCTGACTTCCATCACCCAATCATGTGCCAGCAAAAAAATGCAGATTTTTATTTTTCTATGATGTGATTGGGCATTCTTTGTTAACCACTTCAATACCAGGCACTTAGACACCTTCCCGCCCAGGCCAATTTTCAGCTTTCAGCGCTGTCACAATTTGAATGACAATTGCGCGGTCATGCTACACTGTACCCAAACAAATTTTTTATCATTTTGTTCCCACAAATAGAGCTTTCTTTTGGTGGTATTTGATCACCTCTGCAGTTTTTATTTTTTGCGCAACAAATAAAAAAAGAAGTTTTTCTTTGTTTCTGTTAAAATTTTTTGTAAATAAGTACGTTTTCTCCTTCAATGACGGGCACTGATATGGCTGCACTGACGGGCACTGATACGGCGGCACTGATGGGCACCGATGAGGTGGCACCAATGAGGTGGCACTGATGAGGTGGCACTGACGAGCACTGATGATGGGCACTGATAGGCGGCACTGATGGGCACTGATAGGTGGCACTGATGGGCACTGATAGGTGGCACTGGTATGCAGCACTGATGGGCTCTCATAGGTGGCACTGATGGGCACTCATAGGCGGCACTGATGGGCACTCGTAGGTGGCATTGATTGGTACATATGGGTGGCACTGATGGGTACTTTTTGGTGGCACTGATGTGTGGCACTGATGGGCACTGATAGGTGGGCACTGATGGGCACAGATGGGCACAGATGGGCACTGAGAGGTAGCACCGATGGGCAATGACAGGTGGCACCGATGGGATGGGCAATGACAGGTGGCACTGATAAAATATATTGGGGGCATTGCTGGGCAGATCTGGAACATAATGGTGCCAATCAGTGGCCATTTGTGGGCACTGATTGGCACAGATTGGGCACATGTGGATGGCCATGGGGTACATACCTGGCCATCCACATGTTACCCCTTCCCTGGTGGTCCTAGTGGCGATCCCTGGTGGTCCAGTGTGGTGATCTGAGGGGGGGCTGCACTGATAAACAATCACCACAGACCCCCCCATCAGGAGGACCACCGATCGGCTCTCCTCTACTCGCATCTGTCAGACGCGAGTGAGGAAAAGCCGATCAACGGCTCTTCCCATTGACAGCTGATTGGACACGGCTGATCACGTGGTAAAGAGCCTCCGCCAGAGGCTCTTTACCAAGATCGGTGGAGCAGTGTGTCAGGCTGACACACCGCTCCACCGATCGCCGCGATGCGCGCCCCCGGGGGCGCGCGGCGGCATGTTATCCTGCTGGACGTCATTTGACATTCAGTCAGGATAACGGAACCACTTCCCGGACGTCAATCCGCTATAGGGCGGGCGGGAAGTGGTTAAATGAAATGTTACGTCATTCACTAAGCTCTGGGGCGAATTCCCATGTAAAGTGCAGATTTCCTTGCAAAGTCAACAGCCTATTTGCCTTTAGTAATTCAACCACTGTGTATTAAAAGTTATGGCAATTAAATCCACCATCTTCATATACAAATTAAATGCAGTGCCAGTTCCTTGTTTGCTCATATATATCATCTGGGTTTTCGCTCTCTGTGCCAGTTGAATGGTGACACCCTCTGAATACCTATGAGTGTTTCGATCTGGATGGTGACACCAGGCAGTTGTGAAATGGTGAATAGAGGGAAAGCTTCATAGCTGTCACCAGCAGTTAATAAAACAGGTATAATGATATGCTGCATCTGTCCAGGTGTGATGGGTTGCTATGTGTAGGTGGTAAGACACTCAGACCAGAATATTTTGCAACTGAACTCACCCAGGGGACGAAGCCTGCTGCTTTTGTTTTTCATGCAGGCAGTCATCTGGTTTAGCTGTCTGTTTTACTTGCTAAAAAGCCGTGACTGCTGACATTATTTTTTTCAACATGGCATTGAGTCTGATCAGCGGGATGTGTATTTTCTGCATCCAAGCATCAATCTGTGCACGGTGCAGAATCATGTTACAAAAGGGTCCTTCCCTAAAAGTCCAGCAGTTTAGATAGAATAGACTTTTATTTTAATCTGTACCCAGTTATGAATTTTTAAGACTGTCAAAGATTTAAATGTTACTTTCCAATAACCATGCCAGCCACTCCAGCTAAGACTTAGGATTCTACCCTACAATGTTTTCGATTCGCACAACTTTCACCCAAGATTGACATATTTTTTCTGCTTGAATCTTATGTGAAAAATGGGTGACACTTTTGTGAAAGTTAGGTAAAAATATTTACAAATAGCCCCTTTGAAATTGAGGTTTTCAAAAAACTATTGTGTGTTGCAGTGGCACATGTGTTACTGCACCACAATAGTGTGAATAGGAGTTAACAGCCATATTTAAAGTGGTTGTAACCATAATTTAAAAAAAAATCATGCTCCTGTCCCTTTAAGGCAGGAGCTATAGCACAGTGCCTTTGCCTTGTTAGTTGTCCCTTTCTATCTTTCCCAATACCTAGCTGAAACTGTTTGGTGCTTTCTATCCCTCTGTAAATTATTTATCATGGCTGCTGATCCATTATACCGTGGTTAGTTTACGTGCCTCCGTAATCCTGCTCTCTGCTGTGGGTCTCTCCCCTCTCCACCTCCCTCCCTGCCTGTCAGCTCATTGTAAGATCCGATCTCCTCCCTGCCTCTCTTGCTGCTATTGCTATACACTGTACAGTACTATGTTAAAATCGCTGGCATCCTCTATTGTTTACTAATATATAAAGCACTTTGTGGCAATTTTAAAAAAATTATATGCCTAAACACCTTCTTGCACAGCATGGTCTCCCTCTGCTGGCCGGCGGGGAATCTTAGCCCCTCCTGCTGCTCTCCTTAGATCTGGGATGGAGAGCAGATGGGGATCATGTGACCGCACAGCGGATCTGTGGAAAAAGGTATTTAGGACTATAATCTCTAAATAAACGGACACACTGTGCTTTATTTATGCCTGAGGCAGAGAGGATGCCAGCGATTTCAGTTAAACTTAACAACCTCTTTAATAAAATGCTCCTTTATCTAGTTTTTATATCTTAGTTTTGGTATTGGAAATTCTACTTGGTTGAAGTCAAGAATGAGGAGGCTTAATGGAAAAAGTGTTTGAGATTTATGTAAGAACTGATTATGAATACGTTTATAGTGTCCTACACAGGATTGTCTCATGACTAAATTCATGATATAAATCTTACAATGGCTGCAAGAACAAATTATACATTTCTAGAAATGCACTAAAATCTTTTTGGTGAGTCAGATCTGTGAAGGCGATTAAAGCACAACTAAATTCGAGAACAAAAACGTAATATCATACAGCTTTCCAGTCCTTAGATGTGATCCTGCCACTAACATACTTCCTTTCCTAAGGTGACAGTATTCATAGCAGCATTGTCACTCGAGATCAGTGATGGCTGTTGAAAGAACAGCATGTAATGTAAAGTACCGTGAACTATATACTGTATGCATTAAACCTATCTTTCCAGCAGGTGGCACTGTAGTGTGTATCTATGGTAATGTAATCAGAGGAAGTTTTATCTCTCTAAGTGTATGTAGTCGTATGCTCCCTGTTCCTGTTTCATGTTTCTCATGCTTTTAAGACATGCATTGCTAATCCTCCATAAAAGCAAAGCTATTGCTGCAAACAAGAAGCTTCCAGCACATGATTTCAATACTCTGCACAACAATGGTAAACCTTGACACCCCAGATGTTTTGGAACTACATTTCCCATGATGCCCTTGCACTCTTCAGTGTAGTTGAGCATCATGGGAAATGTAGATCCAAAACATCTGGGGTGCCAAGGTTTGCCATCGCTGCCCTAGACTGTAGTACAAAGCTCAAGGCTGTACTCTGATGATGTCAACTGTTCAGTTTATTCTAAGCTTCACAGTCCCCTCCTTTGGCCCCTCTGATGCTTTTTACCCAGATTGGGCTTAATCGTAGACCTGGGGCTACAGAGCACTTCACCTTTCCTCATCTCTATAACACACCGCTAAGATGTTCTGTAGTCAACAGAGAGATCCAGAAAGAATGCTAACATAACACGAGCTCACACAATTACTGGCAGTATGAACAGGTATTTTTTTTGTACTTATTGAACATATATAACAATTACTTTCAGTTGTATATTTGAAAGGCCAAAAACAATCAACTAGGAGAAGTTAAAATTTAATGTTGACATACCCTTTAACTAATTATATTGTTTTGTTAATAAAAATGATGCTGGTTATTATGGTTATTTTGCAGTCTTGTGCAGCTATAGGGGTTGCTTTAAGATAAATAAAAGTACTGTCACAGGGATACGTTGGACTTCTGCAGAGAGGCAACTGCTTACAAACAGAGAGCAACTCTGTAGCATGCTGGCATGGGACATGCATCTGTGCCTCTTCTATGCAATGCAGGCTGACCATAGCTGGCGAGAAAGGGTGACAGGGTGCCATTCATAGCTTCTTGAGAACAGCACCCTGCCTCACTACCCCTCCTAAAACAAAACTTCACCCTGCCCACTCACTTTCTGTCATACCACTAGTACCTCCCTCCACTTTGTTGGAAAAGTACAACAGCAAAGTTGCTTATAAACTGACTATATATATATATATATATATATATATATATATATATACATAATACCTATATATGTCACCAGGTGGTGCTGTAGTATTATAGTGTATAGTTCATGTATTCTATGATATGAGAGGAAGTACCAACTGTATCTAAGTGTGCACTTGTTTGTGTTTAGCTTCCTGTTACCTGTTCCATAATAAAGACATGCTTTAATATCCTCCATGAAAGTAAATGTATACTCTGCATACAACAAGCTTCCAATGCATGATTCAATAACCTGCTAATACACTTAACAACATTATACTTACAGCCACACCCAACATTAGGGTGTGGCTGTGTCTTCCTGCTTCTTGCAGCCAACCCCTTGATTATGCTCCATGGCACATGCACGTCATCAGGGGGTTGGCTGCAAGAAAAGAGAAGAGACACTAGTCACCCTCCTCCCCCCCGCCCCTCTCAATGATGTCAGCAAAGAAGATGGAGGCACAAGACCAAGTGGGGATCAGCTTTGGTGCAAGACAGAGGAAGGTTGGAGTTCTGCTTCACACCACCCGAAAAGAAAACATTTGGCTGAAGTAAAAAGCTGCAGTAAAATGAATGAAGATGATTAAGGGACTGTGTTGATGTTGAAGGGCTTTGGGCTTGAATCAATGCATCAGTCTGAAACACTACTGAGATTATTCACAAATCATTGACGGGGGAGGGGTGTGAGGTGAACCTTCAGTTCACCTCACTCTGACCGGCATTTGATCTACTTTAGGAGGGATTTGCATTCCCATAGACATTTGTTGGAATGCAAAACTTCTTTGATGTGATAGAATGTCTGTCGACACAGGTCTTACTAATGCAAAGAGACTTTTTTTTTTAACTTTTCTTGCCCAGGATTGGTTGAAAACAATGCAGCTGAGTTCAGATCCATAATTTAAAAAACACTTGTATATGCATTTTTTGCGGCCATCTGAATTAAGCCTTATTCAGATCCGTAACACAGAATCCAAAAATCTGCATTTAAGAACATGCGCTTTACACGCTTACACATATATACGCAAAGCAAATTCTTAACAGAGGCGAAAAATAAACTCATTATGTACGGTACGCATCTTTACATGTCTTTACTCATTTAAACGCATCTATAGGCAAGTATTTTACTCATCATGAGGCAGGAACTTTTTTCCTAGAAAACACATGTAATAATATCAGTAAAATCTTTACGGATGTGTAAATGAAGTCTTAACCACTTGACCTCCGGGAGATTTACCCCCTTCACGATCAGGCCATTTTTTGCGATACGGCAGTGCGTTACTTCAACTGACAATTGCGCAGTCATGCAACGATGTGACCAAATAAAATTTGGGTCCTTTCTTCCCACAAATAGAGATTTCTTTTGGTGGTATTTCATCACCTCTGCATTTTTATTTTTTGTGCTATAAACAAAATAAAGCGATAATTTTGGGGGAAAAAAACAATATTTTTTTACTTTCTGCTATAAAGCCTAATAAAAAAATTTTAAAAATCAAATTTCTTCATAAATGTAGGCCAATGTGTATTCTGTTTTCTGTCTTAAAAAAAAATAAAAAAATCCAATAAGCGTATATTGATTGGTTTGTGCAAAACTTATAGCATCTACAAACTGTGGAGATATTTATATTTAGTTAGTTATTTATTTTTTTACTAGCAATGGCGGCAATCAGCGACTGATAGCGGGACTATGATATTGCAGCGGACATTCTGACATTGTTGACACTTTTTGGGGATCAGTGACACTAATACAGCAATACAGTGATCATTGCTAAAAAAATATGCACTGTCACTGTGTGCCTAGCCAGTGTTTTACTATACTGTGTGAGGTGCTTTTACTTTGCAGGGACACAAATTCCATCCCTGCCCTCCTGTCACAACGCCAATCCGCCTTGTTTACATAGGGAGATTGCAGTTCTGCCTCTGCCTTGCAGTTCTGGGTCCCGGAGGACACCGGTTGCTGTGCACCCGCCGATCAGCTTCCGCTCCGCTGTGTATAATCACAGTGGAAGTGAGGCAGCAGCAGTGCGCATAAGTGCCCCCTACCCGGAAGTGTTTAATCACGTATTTATATACGTGATCAGGCGCAGAGGTGCCGTTCTGTAGCAATAAAACTGCTATAGGTTGGACCTTAAGTGGTTAAAGTATTTATAAGATGATAATTTTTTTAATGTACAGTATACTCTATAAAATATTTATTGTAATATCAGTAGTTACACAATTTTGCATGTGGCGAATGTGGGAAAGTTGGCATCAAAACATTATCTAATAAACTGAGAAAATGTACTTTGTGCACACAAAATAGTCATAGGGTGGGCTCTGCTTTTATTTGCTTTTTTCAATATATTTTTTCACCTACTAAAAAGTATGGCATCAGTTTGTTTAATTGTCGATTACAGTCTGTTTCCTAGGTCACTATGGGGATAAGCTTCCGTTATTACCAATTCTGTTGGCAAGGCTTTTTTTTTTCTAGACACCTAGGCAAGTTGCCTTTATGACTTTCAATGACAGCCCTGCAGTAGTTTTAAGAGAAGCTTGACTTTTAAAATAAAGTTGAAAAAATGCCTTTTGCTGAGGACTGTTGTCAGTAACCTGCAAACAATACAGTCTAAGGAAGCATCATCCTTCAGCACCATGGACAGCTGCACTGGCAAACCTTTGCAGCTGGAATATGTTTGTGTGAATTCACTTACCTTTAAAAAAAAAAAAATGGAATTCTCCCATTTTTCTAATCAGACAGCATTGCCAGGATCTGACTCTGTTTTTTACTGCTGCACTTAAAGTGAGTCCATCATGAGAAAAGAATGGGGGCTGACATTGATGACCTCCTCTTTGAGAATATAAGTTCTGTGATGGTCATGTTGGTGCTTTGGCTTCAACACTTTGAATTTCTGCCCTGGAATAAGTATAGCGATAAGGAATTTTAACACTTTTATGACACTCTTATCAGCATGCATGTTCCAGGTATATGACTTAAAAATATTGAAACTAGAAATAGTCAGACAACTTAAATTTTTTCCATACTTTTCTCATAACAGAAATGCTTTAACACAATATAGGTTTGTCAAGGGCCATCTAACCCTTTAACTGGACAGTGAAGTGCAAGCAACACATAAATAAGTTCAACCTTGTGCTTTCCTCTCCTATCTGCCATTGGCCTGTGCAGTCCAAATCCTACCACACAGGGAAGTGCAAAGATGTCATTGTAATGACAGACTTAGGTACTATTTAACAATACATTTAAAGTGTACATGTACTTTTAGTGCAATTACACTTATGGAACATTAATATGCCTCCCCAGTCGCACGTCAAGGTATATACTGTCCCTGCTCCAACCAAATCTTGGCTGTGCAGCCTCCTCTTTGGAGTATGAACTCTCCATGGGACTGAATGGAGACCAAGGCATGCATGTACAGTACCCAGCAGTGAAGATTTTTAGAAGAGGCTGTGGGGATGATTTACTAAAACCTGAAAGTTCAAAATCCAGTGTAGCTCTGCATAGAAACCAATCAGCTTCCAGGTTTGTTTGCAAAGCTTAATTGAGCAAGCTGAAGTTAGAAGCTGATTGACCACTATGCACAGCTGCACCGGATTTTGCACTCTCCAGTTTTAGTAAATCCACCCCATTGTGACATCATTGAAGCAATACAGCACTGCATAGACCAATTAGTTAGTGCTACTGCTGAATGGAGTATATTGCATATACAATCCACACCTATTACAACACTAGTCACTTATATTTGTTGTTCTTTATTCATGAGCTGCATGTAAATATGAAAACAAAAATGTGGTAAAAATGTGTAAAAAAAGTAATATACAGTATATTATCATTATATGTATTAACCACATTTCTTTGTCAAAAAACAGAGGTCTCTTAGGCTTGGATCACACTGCTGCAACATGGGACCTGACTTGTGAGACCCCAAGTCTAATGACATGTCAAATTCAATGTTTACCTATGACAGCCTTCTTAACTGATGCTACACAAGTCGCTCTGACTTTAGAAAAGCCTCCAAGCCACCAAATCTTTTCTTTTTGTTTACGTGTAATGTCCTCTGGGAACTCTTGAACCTCTCCTTTTCCCCTTTTGTTTGTGCATTGGTTTTGTTTGAGCAGTGTATATCAGTTGCTGTCAAGAGCACTGCTCTATGCACCCTACAAATCCCATCGTCAATAATAACTAATCCACATTGGGAGCAAGAATGAGAGGGTGACTCCATTCCTACATACAGTGGGACCATGAAGAATAAATGTAGCCACCCTCTAACAGGAAGTTGGCAGCAAAAAAAAAAGGGGGGAATTTGGAGATTTGGAGAATACTGAGAGCAACTGAAGGGACTATTAGAGATAAAGGAAATGTAGGTCTTAAAAATAAAGCAAATATTCTGTACATACAGCATCAATGTGATGCTGCAGCTGTCCCAGGTCAACTCTAAGCCTGAGAACTGAGCGACCACATGACCACAGAGCCAGCTGTCAATCAGGCGGCGAGGTGAATCCCAACAATATTGTCTTTATCCTTCCAGAGCCTGGCATGACTCTTTCCCATCAGCTGATAGCGTGCAATAGCCCATTATAAGCTGACTCTGGGTCATAGGAGAACAATAGTAATTGTACTCCTGTGACCCATGAAAGAAAAATAGCCAAAAAAAGCTTTGGCCATACTTCTCCTTTAACAATACATACCTGAACAGAATTTTTTTCTTGTTCAAAATTTTTTGATTTGCGAATAAAAAAAGTTTAAACCAGAGTTTAGTGTCATTTTAAGTATTTTACTCTAATGCCCCGTACACACGGTCGGACTTTGTTCGGACATTCCGACAACAAAATCCTAGGATTTTCTCCGACGGATGTTGCCTCAAACTTGTTTTGCTTACACACGGTCGCACAAAGTTGTCGGAATTTCCGATCGACAACCACGCGGTCACGTACACCACGTACGACGAGACTAGAAAAGGCCGGTTCAGAACCAAGCGCGGCACCCTTTGGGCTCCTTTTGCTAATCTCGTGTTAGTAAAAGTTTGGTGAGAGACGATTCACGCTTTTTCAGACTCGTGGCTTTCAGATCGTTTTCTGCTGTTCAGTTTGTGCTTGTGGGTTTGTATCTGCTCTTCAGTGCGTGCAGTCAGTTCGTATCAGAGTTTTCTGTGTGATCTTGCCCGCTCGTTGCTGTTTTTCAGGTCGCTCTTCACAGGCCTTGCTGTTCTTCAGTGCGTTCTGTTACTTCGTTCTGAGCAGCCGACCGTTTTCTAGCCATGTTTCGTATGCGTACTCCTCGTAGAGTTCGTGCTGTGCGGGGGCTTGGTGTTGGGGTCCTGACCTTGACACAAGTCCAGTCCATGAACAGGGTGGGGAGGAGTTCATGGACCAAGAATTGGTTGCTCCAGCGTGACCAGTTCTCTCATATGCCTTTGCTCCGTGAGATCCGTGAGAATAATCCTGATGATTTCAGGAACTTTCTCAGGATGACGGACCCCGTGTTTCACCGTTTGTTGGCTTTGCTGACCCCTTATATTAGCAGGCAGGATACCTGCATGAGGCAAGCCATCACTCCGGAGCAGAGGTTGGTCGCTCCTTGCGGTATTTGGCCACAGGGAGAAGCCGCAGGACCTCAAGTTCTCGACAGGCATCTCCCCCCAGGCTCTTCTTTGTGGACATTTACTGCTTGTGTTTGTTTTAGCTGACCCTGACAGAAATGTGTGGAGTGCAGAAAATGTCGTGATTGTGTAACCTTATACAAAGCACTGTTGGCTGTTATTTACTAAATGCAAAGACACTTTTCACTACAAGTGCACTTGCAACTGCACTGAAACTGCACTTGTAGTGCAAAGTGGATTTCCCCTTAGGAAATAACCCTCATTTTCTCATAAAACAACAATTACATCACCCCAAAAGTGTTGTAGCGTTGAGACAATAATCCACACATTCTTGATGAACAATCTTTTTAATACCTGCACAATCACATGTGCATTTACCCAAGGTTTTTCTGACAAACCGACATGTTTGTTGTATAACAATTTTTGTGGTGTCATTATCCAAAATCAAAATGTGCATTTTATAGAAAACAGGCCTGTGTAAAACCCACAAGAAAGACACAAATCTTTTGATCTTACAAAGTTCACATTTGGTAGAACTTGAAGGCAATATCAGACATGAGTATTTAGGAACTGTGTTTGATATAGCGTTCAGATGGGGGGAAATCACCCCTGGAAAAGCCAAATTTGGAAGATGCACACAAATTTCCCAATGTCAACATGTGCTATCTGCCATCAGGGGGGATCAAGGGACGTGTTTTGGGGGAGAAAGCCCTTCCTCACCGCTACTTTATTATTGAGGAAGGGGTTGCACCCCCAAAACGCGTCCATTGATCTCCCGTGATGGCAGATAGCACATGTTGACACACTGTGTGCATCCTCCAAATTTGGCTTTGGGAAAAATCACAAAAACATTTAGCACATTGTAGCAGACAAAAGAAGAAAGTGATTTGGAGGGGTTTTAAACTCGCCCCAAAACATCAATGATGTTTTTATATTTTGGAATAACATCATTGATGTTTTGCTTGATGTTTTCCAATTGTAAATTACACCCCATGATCTCCCCGATCACGATCTGGGCACTTTCGGATGTGAAAGGATCTGGATCCACCACCTCACGATCACCTAAAAAGAGAGGAACCCCAAAATAAATTAGGTTTCAAAAAAATGCCGCAATCCATCTCTTATCGGAGCCTGTGGTCGCAGACACTCACCTGTTGTGGTGACTACTTCCACCACGTCTTCTTCCTCCTGCTCAGCTTGTGTTGGGGGGATTTCCCCTTCTTCCAGAGGGGGGGGGGGCTCTGGTCTCCTCGGATGAGGGGTGTCCTCCGAGTCTTTTCTCCCCTATGTAAAACAAAAATGGTATAATTAGCACACAGATATTTAATGTCAGAACTATAAAGATGAAACATTGCTTGGAAGTGGGGTACAATTGTCTATTTTAGCAGAGTTCCAAGATGTAGCTTTTTTAGTGCCCTTTGTCAAGCTGCAATACTTTACCTGTTTGGTACAAGCTTCACAGATGTAGCCCCCCTATAGTATACACTGGAGCACCTGTGTGGCCCCCCTAATAAAAATGGTGTTCTTGTGTCCCACACTAGTGCTCCAGTGTCCAGATGTGAAAACAGCTGCTCAGTGTCCTCTCCTTACACACAATCTAGTTTGCATTTCATTCTAGTAACAAAGCCATCTACACAACCCAATTCTTTGAAGACAAGTATAGGGCGTCAAAATGGTGGCCAAATGCATATTGCCTAAACAATGGTATTTTATCGTCCGAAATAACAATGTGTGATCCGAACGAATAATGTGCCCATGAACATGAAAGTTGCCATTTTAAACTGTACGACAGTTCCTAAAAGCACATGGAGCAGCACGAACGTAATAAACACAAAAAGAATAGGAACACAGCACAACTACTTACTTTTTTGCAGCAATCTCCGGATCTTTCTGTACTGCTCATGTTCTCGTAATTTCAGGTCCGACCACCGCTTCCTGAGCTGATCTTTCGATCGTCGTACCCCGAATTTCCGGTGCAGACTCCTGACCACTTTCGCCATGATCTTGGCCTTTCTGACATTGGGGTTGGGGTAAGGCCCATACTTTCCATCATAGTCGGCCTTCTTCAGGATGTCCACCATCTCCAACATCTCCCCAAAGGACATATTTGAGTCCTTTAATCTCCTTCTGGATCGGGACATTTCAGGCTCTGGCCTTTCCTCCTCCTCCTCCTCGTTGCTACAATTAGCACGATCCTGCTGTCTATCCACCATGTGCTCTTCCCCCACTGCGCCGAACAAAAAGGGGCGGGGAATAGACTAGAAAGAACGTCAGGGGCGGGCAGAGTTATACGCATGCGCAGTGTGTATAAATCGTAACGCGCGCGTCTTACGTACGATCTGTGAGCGGAGGAAGGAGCATCGGAGACGCCGATCGTGCTAACGAAGGTAGGATCTAAACTTGGGCCTATACTGCTTCGAAATGGAAGCCTATATTGTAACAAGATTAGGGGAGTTTGGCCTGACATTAGGCTTTGTCTTGTGTTGTGTCTTACAGAGAAAATGGATGGGTTCAACGACCACAATTTCCTGCCCCTGTTCATAGACAAGTACAGGGAGCTGCCCTGTCTGTGGCAAGTGAGACACCCCCACTATAATCACAAACAGAAGAGGCAGGCAGCACTGGAGAAACTGCTGGAGTTGGTGAAGCCGGTGGTCCCCACAGCAACCATCCCTTATTTGAAAGCTAAAATTGGTGGCCTGAGGAGCACTTATCTTAGGGAGCGCAAGAAGGTCACAGATTCCCAGAGATCCGGAGCTGCAGCAGATGACATTTATGTCCCCAGGCTGTGGTACTATGAGAGACTGCGATTTCTGTCAGACCACACTGAAGTCAGGGAATCCCTCTCTACTATTCCTTCCACGCTTCCTTCCACCCCAGCTGAGGCTTCCGATGTCCAACCTGGGCCTTCCAGCCAGGAAGAAGTGGAGGAGCCCAGCTGGAGTCAGGTATAGCATTCTTCAACAGATTTCTGGGCAATAAAGAAATGATGTTTACTAGATGTTATTATTGATCACTAATTGCTGATTGAAAGTGTTTTACATATCAATAGACAGTAGTGGGCACCCAAAATTGGGAAAAGAATGAAAACTGCTGGGCTCAGAAGGATAGTCTGTTATATTTGTTAACATTCAATTTGCAGCAGTCAGGAGGTGAAAATTGTGTGTGATTGATTAATAAAAAACTAAAACTATGTCCCTTTTTCATACACAGGAAGACCTCAGCCAGGAGGAGGCTGTGGAATGTGGCAGTCAGGAGGAGGCGGGGATTATTAGTGTCAGCCAGGAGGAGGCGGGGATTAGTGGCAGCCAGGAGGAGGCGGGGCTAAGTGGCAGCCAAGAGAAGCCTGGGACAAGTCGCAGCCTGACTGAGTCTCAGGTCCCTCCCCTCCGCCTGCCATATAAACGAGCCAGGAAGGCCACTCCGAGTCCCGTGCAGGATTCAGCGTACAGGCTGATCCAGGAGGCTTCTGCGTCCCTCAGAGCCTTCCCCAGTCCTGAAGAGGCCTTTGCCTGCATGGCTGCCACAAAATTGCAGGGCATGCAGGAGGGTCAACGCAAGATCTCTGAGGACCTGATTTATAAAGTCCTTCGTAAGGGGGAGAGTGGGGAACTGACACACAAGACGGATGTCATTGAGAGGGACGATCCTCCTCCTCCTCCTCCTGCTGCCACAACTCCACCACCTTAGCCAAAGCCTGTAAGGAAGCGTGGAAGGAAGACCAAAGAGTGATGACCCTGGGTTCAGTCTGGTCTGACAGAAGATGCAGTCTCTCGTATGACCACAGCCTGGGGACACAGATGTCATCTGCTGCTTTCCGGATCTCTGGGACTTCTGGACCAGACTGCCCTCCCTTATGATATGGACTCCTCAGGCCACCAATTTTGCTTTTAAATAATTGATGTGTGCCCTGGGGGTCCCAGGCTTCACCCACTTCTGCAGTTTCTCCAGCGTTGCCTCCCTCTTTGTTTAGTTGTGAGCCCTTACTAAAATTTTTTTGGGTAAATTCTACTCTCCTGTGTGTGTTTTCATCCAAAAAGGACAGTTTGTTGGTGACGATTCAGGTACATTTCTAAAGTACAATGTGAAATTAACAAGGGACAACAACACCAAACAATCTCCTACAGATTAAATAGAACAACATATTAGTGGTGTTGTGGGAACTTGTCACCAAAAACACACACAAACATTTTCGGGAATACATATCAAAATCACCAAAAAAATAAAAAAGAGAAACACAAAAAAAGAATCTACATTAAAGTCCAAAAAAAACAAAAAATTTTGTTGTCAGATGTGAGAAATCAAAATATATTGAGGGAATCCCGATAAATAGTAACGAAATAAGTTTGTGAGAAGTGTGTGTGAATACGAGCAGCAAAACGACTTAATTCTTGTCACATTATAAAGAAGAAGAGAGTGCGCTGTATTAAACCATTTTGAACATTGCAGTGTGACGAAAGTGCTATATCCATTCCGAACGCTACGTTTACCAGAACGAGCTGTCCCGTGTCGGAATTTCTTCTGAGCATGCGTGGCACTTTGTGCGTCGGAACAGGCCACACACGGTCGGAATTGACGCGATCGGATTTTGTTGTCGGAAAATTTTATCTCCTGCTGTCCAACTTTGTGTGTCGGAAAATCCGATGGAAAATGTCCGATGGCGCCCACACACGGTCGGAATTTCCAACAACACGCTCCGATCGGACATTGTCCATCGGAAAATCCGACTGTGTGTACGGGGCATAAGACAATAGAACATGCGTGTTAGAGCTGCACAATTAATCGTCAAGAATCGTTATCGTGATTAATTGTCAAGAATCGTTATCGCGATCTTCACTAAAGTGTTTCACAATTCTTTCTATGCAAAGAATTCTCTCTGCTCTTCTGAAGCCCTCAAAAGAAAGGAAGAGAAAAACGGGGCAGTCTGCCAAGAAACAAAACATTCTTTATCAGTTGAACTTAAGTATATGGTATGGGTGACAGTCAGGAGGGGTAGAGGGGGAAGTGCCAGAGAGGCCGATCCAGGACTGGAGCATCCCAATAAGTACGCTCCATTGAGTGACATTGGTGAAACCAGTCAGGGACCAGCACTGCTGGAGATGAGGGACTCTCCTAGCT
Organism: Aquarana catesbeiana; assembly: GCF_042186555.1. Taxonomy (NCBI): domain Eukaryota; kingdom Metazoa; phylum Chordata; class Amphibia; order Anura; family Ranidae; genus Aquarana; species Aquarana catesbeiana. Next base: position 116,183,607 of record NC_133325.1, read on the forward strand.
GCCAGGGAAAGAACTCCTCCAGTGAGAGTGGGGGGGCAGCAAAGGGAAAGGAAAGACAGATTCTGGTGGTAGGGGACTCAATTCTTAGAAGGACAGAGAGGGCAATCTGTAACCAAGACCTGAAGCGCCGAACAGTATGTTGTCTACCGGGCGCTCGGGTTCGGCACATCACGGATCTTGTGGACAGATTACTGGGAGGGGCTGGGGAAGACCCGGCTGTCATGGTGCACGTTGGCACCAATGACAAAGTCAGAGGCAGATGGAGTGTCCTAAAGAACGATTTTAGGGACTTAGGAGCTAAATTGAGGAAAAGGACCTCCAAGGTAGTGTTCTCAGGAATACTACCGGTACATCGAGCCACACCAGAAAGGCAGAGGGAGATTAGGGAAGTAAACAAGTGGCTGAAGAGCTGGTGTAGTAAGGAGGGGTTTGGGTTCCTGGAGGACTGGGCCGACTTCTCAGTCGGTAACCGGTACTATAGAAGGGACGGACTGCACCTAAATGAGGAGGGTGCAGATCTGCTGGGAATGAAGATGGCCAAAAAGTTAGAGGGGTTTTTAAACTAGGCGATGGGGGGGAGGGTCCAGAGACAGTGATAGCCAGCGCGGAAGATATTCCAGAGGGTAGTATTAGGGGCATTAGTGGTAGGTTAACCAAAGCACAAAAACACAAGGTGAGTATAGTAGCAAGTCCTAGTTGCAATCTTGAAACACCCAATACGAGGACAATATGCGACCGGTCTAAACTATGTGGCATGTTCACTAATGCCAGGAGCATGGCGGACAAGATGGGTGAACTAGAGATACTGTTGTACAAGGAGGATTTGGATTTTGTGGGAATTTCAGAGACCTGGTTCAACAGCTCTCATGATTGGCTAGCAAACATTCAAGGGTATACCCTATACCGCAAGGATAGAGAGGGTAAAAAAGGGGGAGGGGTATGCCTATATATCAAGAATAATGTACAAGTGAATGTGAGAGATGACATCACTGAGGGGGCTAGGGAGGAGGTGGAATCTTTATGGGTAGAGCTCCAAAGGGATGAAGCTAAGGGGAAAATAATACTGGGAGTATGCTATAGGCCCCTTAACCTGAGGGAGGAAGTGGAGACGGATCTCCTATCACAAATTGGATTAGCAGCAAGGATGGGAAGTGTTATCATAATGGGGGATTTTAATTATCCAGACATAGACTGGGCGGAGGGAACCGCGCATTCATTTAAGGCTCGCCAGTTCCTTAGTGTCTTGCAGGACAATTTTATGGGTCAGATGGTAGACGCACCAACTAGAAATAAAACATTACTAGATCTACTGATTACCAACAATACAGACCTGATAACAGATGTGAAAATACAGGGCAATTTAGGTAACAGCGATCACAGGTCAATTAGTTTCAGTATAAATCACACAAATAGGAAACATGAAGGGAACACAAAGACACTGAATTTCAAAAGAGCCAACTTCCCTAAACTACAAACCTTGCTAAAAGGCATAAATTGGGATAAAATATTAGGAACAAAGAATACGGAGGAGAGATGGGTTTGCTTTAAGAACATATTAAATAAGGGCATTAGCCAATGTATCCCATTGGGTATTAAATTTAAAAGAGCGAACAAACATCCTGGATGGCTTAACTCCAATGTAAAAATGCATATAAAAGCAAAGGAGAAGGCCTTCAAAAAATACAGGGTTGAGGGATCATCCTCAGCATTCAGAATTTATAAAGAATGCAATAAGAAATGTAAGGGTGCAATTAGGATGGCTAAGATAGAACATGAAAGACACATAGCGGAGGAGAGCAAAAAAAATCCCAAGAAATTCTTTAAGTATGTAAACAGTAAAAAAGGGAGGACATACCATATTGGCCCCATAAAGAATGAGGAAGGACATCTGGTTACAAAGGATGGGGAGATGGCAAAGGTATTGAATTTATTTTTCTCCTCAGTCTTCACGAGTGAATCGGGGGGCTTCAGTAACCAAAACTGCAGTGTTTATCCTCATGACACAACACAGGAAGCACCTACATGGTTAACAGAGGACGGAATTAAAATTAGACTTGAGAAACTTAACATTAATAAATCACCGGGACCAGATGGCTTGCATCCGAGGGTACTTAGGGAACTCAGTCAGGTGATTGCCAGACCGTTGCTCCTAATTTTTACAGACAGTCTATTGACTGGAATGGTACCAGCTGATTGGAGAAAAGCCAATGTAGCACCAATATTTAAAAAGGGCCCAAAAAACATCCCTGGGAATTACAGACCAGTTAGCCTAACATCAATAGTATGTAAACTCTTGGAGGGGATGATAAGGGACTATATACAAGATTTTAGTAATAAGAATGATATCATTAGCAGTAATCAGCATGGATTCATGAAGAATCGTTCTTGCCAAACCAATCTATTAACCTTCTATGAGGAGGTGAGTTGCCATCTAGATAAAGGAAGGCCCGTAGACGTGGTGTATCTGGATTTTGCAAAAGCATTTGACACAGTTCCCCATAAACGTTTACTGTACAAAATAAGGTGCATTGGCATGGACCATAGGGTGAGTACATGGATTGAAAACTGGCTACAAGGGCGTGTTCAGAGGGTGGTGATAAATGGGGAGTACTCAGAATGGTCAGGGGTGGGTAGTGGGGTTCCCCAGGGTTCTGTGCTGGGACCAATCCTATTTAATTTGTTCATAAACGACCTGGAGGATGGGATAAACAGTTCAATCTCTGTATTTGCAGATGATACTAAGCTAAGCAGGGCAATAACTTCTCCGCAGGATGTGGAAATCTTGCAAAAAGACCTGAACAAATTAATGGGGTGGACGACTACATGGCAAATGAGGTTCAATGTAGAAAAATGTAAAATAATGCATTTGGGTGGCAAAAATATGAATGCAATCTATACACTGGGGGGAGAACCTCTGGGGGAATCTAGGATGGAAAAGGACCTGGGGGTCCTAGTAGATGATAGGCTCAGCAATGGCATGCAATGCCAAGCTGCTGCTAATAAAGCAAACAGAATATTGGCATGCATTAAAAGGGGGATCAACTGCAGAGATAAAACGATAATTCTCCCGCTCTACAAGACTCTGGTCCGGCCGCACCTGGAGTATGCTGTCCAGTTCTGGGCACCAGTCCTCAGGAGGGACGTACTGGAAATGGAGCGAGTACAAAGAAGGGCAACAAAGCTAATAAAGGGTCTGGAGGATCTTAGTTATGAGGAAAGGTTGCGAGCACTGAACTTATTCTCTCTGGAGAAGAGACGCTTGAGAGGGGATATGATTTCAATTTACAAATACTGTACTGGTGACCCCACAATAGGGATAAAACTTTTTCGCAGAAGAGAGTTTAATAAGACTCGTGGCCACTCATTATAATTAGAAGAAAAGAGGTTTAACCTTAAACTACGTAGAGGGTTCTTTACTGTAAGAGCGGCAAGGATGTGGAATTCCCTTCCACAGGCGGTGGTCTCAGCGGGGAGCATTGATAGCTTCAAGAAACTATTAGATAATCACCTGAATGACCGCAATATACAGGGATATGTAATGTAATACTGACACATAATCACACACATAGGTTGGACTTGATGGACTTGTGTCTTTTTTCAACCTCATCTACTATGTAACTATGTATGTATATAAACATTGTAACAATTTGTCAATGGAATAGACTTCCTGTGTAAATGAAAAAAGTTTAACCACTTAAACACTAAACCTTTTTCTGACATTTGTTGGTTTCAAGTTAAAATCATTTTTTTTTTGCTAGAAAATTACTTAGAACCCCCAAACATATATATTTTTTCAATAGACACCCTAGAGAATAAAATGGTGGTTGTTGCAATTTTATGTCACACTGTATTTGCGCAGCGGTCTTTCAAATTTAATTTTTTTTGGAAAAAATTAATTTAATGAATTAAAAAAAAAATAATCTAACCAGTAAAGTTAGCCCAATTTTTTTTTGTATAATGTGAAAGATTTTACGTTGCGAGAATCGTGAGAGAATCGTGATCTTTTTATTCTAAGCAAAAAAATCATGATTCTCATTTTGGCCAGAATTGTGCAGCTCTAATGCATGTGCAGAAATCCAAAGCAAACAATCGATGCACAGATAGTGTACTTTTATCACTAAACACAACTGTAAAGGCCTTTTCTTTTGATTAAACAATTTTCTTTGTAAAAATATGTTACGCTGTGCAGATTAGCCCTCATATCTACTTCCTGCTTGGAGACAGGATTAATAAATCAGCCATGTACACATAATAACAAGAAATGCAGGCCTCACAGCACTGATGATTCAATTCTCCCATATTCACTATCATTGCTGCATGCTGTATGAAATATGTCTCACAGCTGTAAATGAACTGAGTTCTCGTCACCCATGTGTGACATTCTAAGAGGTGCCAGTACAGTACAATGCAGGAACACAGTGTGATTGCTAGGAGGTTTCTGAAAAGATGATGCTGCATCTGGTAGGAACTCGGTTTACCTCTCTCCTGGGTACTTTACTTCTTCTGCTATAGCCATGACCATACAAATGACTAACTAGTTTGCTTTGTGTCTTGGCTGTGTCTTCACTATAATACGGAACATCTGTTAGTAATAAAAGTGGAGTTCAATTAAATTATTCTAAGCCTGTGACAATTACAGCAGTTCCTCTAAATGTTCAAGTGTTCCACAATCCAGGATGTGCATGTTTGTGTGTGTGTGTATATATAATGTATATTTTTTTCCAAGAAAACAGTTTGAAGTGCAGGTACCACAATTATCTATAGTAGTCTTCAAACTGTCCCCATTCAGCCATTGGATGCCAGACCTAGGCTGTACGTAGAGTTGCCTTCTGGGTTTCTGGGTGGCATTTTACCAGGAAAAATGGGACTAGAGAGCCAATGGCAAAGAGGTCATAAGGCTGGCACATTTTTCTCAAGAAAGGCAACCTTATCTGTACAGGTTGCTTGATCTGCCCAAAGTTCGGTTTCATGTCTTCTTCTAGCACTAAGCCCCATCTTTGTCATTAGCTGTTTAATGCCAGAGTATGAATGAAAGTGGTTGTGGCTAATTTATTAAATAGGTGAGGCTTAACCACAAACTGAGCAGAAGTGAAGGCATCACATACACCATGTACCAAGGAACCAAGGGTTATCCACAAACACACATTTTGAAAACTAACATAGGAACTTCAATACCTTAGAAATATTATAGGTCAAGTTAGATTCACTTTAGAAGGTCAGTGCACTTAAAATTGAATATATTTTCCATGGTATTTTCTATGATATCTTGATAGGTCCACAGAATTCTGTTACATCAGCTATGTCTCTGGATGGTCATTATGACTGGATTTGCATACAGTATATACTCTGTACTTAGTTGGCATGAGATGTTCTGGGGGGGGGGGTCTTCTGAGTATAATTCTTTAATATACCTGTAATGCACAGGCCATTTACTATTTTATTTATATTCCTAACTTTGTAATATTTCTGCAATAAATTTGTTTCTCTTTAACCATTTGTGTTGTGTCTGGACACCTTAAAAATATATTTATATACATAAAAAATGTACTTTACTCCAAATTGAAATGTCAAATAGAACAACAGCTGAAGATCAACTCCAATACATTTATGAAACCACTATAACTAACCTTGTACTTGGAATTTGTCTGTCCGCTAACAGAATTTATTTTTCTGACACAAAAGTCACTGATTTAAGATCCAATATTTTTCTCTAAATTACTGGACTGTAATTACCTCATGATATTTATAGGCAGTTTGGTAAAATAAGCATGTGTATGTGCGTTTGAATAGTGAAGGAATGCAACACTAGAGTACCAAATCAATGCTACAACTAAACATTTGGAATGAACTGGACCCTTAAAAGCACATAGGGCAACAAGAGACTGACTTAAGCACTGCTTGAGAAGAAAAGGGAATAAATTTTCCACCTTTTGCCATGTGACCATATCACAGATGAACTCATCAAGACCGGGTTTCTTTACCACTATAAGGGCCTGTGTAGACTTCAAGCTTGTTTTGCTTCCCTCTGCAAGTCTGTAGGAATGAGTAACCTTTTTGAAGTAGGTCAAAAGAGGTCAACTGCATGTCAAGTGTACCAGTCATTGAATTCTGAATGATTTCAGAAACATCTCAAACTGATGTCAAAGACCAAAGCCCAGTGACCAGGACCTAGGATGATTTGCTTACTCTTTGCTACATTACATGGAAGTTCTCTATGTTTGTTTGAGAAAGCTCTGTCTTGTAATATGGATGAATCCTTACCGTACTAATACCGTATAATCCATTATAATGAAGTTGAGGTTGATTGCTTGATGAAGTAGGGAATATTAACTTAGCATACCGAATAAAGAGATTTGTTCACTTCAGTCACTAATCATGTGCAAGGCAAAATCCTTTTTCTATAACTTTTTCTGCACATGTTTGGATAATAAAAGTGATCAGGATTCTGTGAGTAGTCACTATGCTAAGTGAAAAGCTATTACAAAACCCCACCGTGTTCCTACTATTATACAGCAATCATATCTTTCACCCTGCAGATCTTAGAACCCTGAGGAGGTGGAGAGCATCTGTTTTATTAAAGAGTACTTCCGCAAAACAGATTTCCACTTAAATTAAATATCCTCTTAAATATGCTAATTTCAGCAGTTGTTATGAGAGTGGTTGTTTACATTCTAATTCAGTCACAAAACTGTCTCTGCCATGTCTTAGAAGTGTTTAGCTTAACAAGAAGTCTGTATGTTTACATTCACATCAAAATGCCCAGGCTTAACACACAACTCATCATGCTTCATCACACATCAACACACAAGTCACATATCACCAACGCATGAAGCATTGCTCAGGAAAACATACTGGTAGTATGCATCAGTGATCCCCATTTAGTCTGCCTGGCTGACTCTGGAATTGTTTTGTGCACGCACTTAGCGGCAGAACATACGTTGAGGATGCTTTGCTTCAGCTAACAATGCTGAATAAAACAATATTTCAATAGCGAGGACCATACACTATGCAAAAACTCCTTTGTATAAAAGTACAACAGAAACCAAATGTATGAAATTTTAATTGCTGAGCCTTTTTATGAAAATGGTAGTTACCTGGCTGTCTGTGGCTTGAATGCTTTACATCACAGCTAAGAAATTGGCAATTTTAAAGGAGACCAACAATGACTGCCTACATATTATTTTCCAAATAAATCTATTCCAACTTTCTATTATGTTTCTGAGGTTTAGGTGGAAACTGGAAATACATGCAAATAAGGAAAGAACATGCACTCTCTATTGACATAGATTGGGGCAGACTGGGCTGGGGGTGGGGTGGGGGGGGGGGCAATTGCCCCACGGATTGCTCTGATGCCCAGTAAAAAGATTGCACCGCTTCCACCACAGACATGCCTAAAGGCTTTCTGGTGAAGAGGAGGAAAAAGTCTACCTAGAAACCAGAAACTAGAAACCAATCAGCGTCTAAGTTTTTTGTCAAAGCTTAATTGAACAAGCTGAAGTTAGAAGCTGATTGGCTGCCATTAGGGATGAGCTTCGTGTTCGAGTCGAACCCATGTTCGACTCGAACATCGGCTGTTCGATCGTTCGCCGAATTGCGAACGTTATGGGCCGTTCGCGCTAAATTCGTGTGGCGCGTCACGGCCCATAATTCACTGCGGCATCGCAGTGCATTGCTGGCTGATGATTGGCCAAGCATGCACTATGACCCGCATGCTTGGCCAATCACAGCGCCGTCAGTAGAGAGAGCTGTAATTGGCCAAAGCCAGGGTGGCTTTGGCCAATTATGGCTCAGGGGATTTAGTACACACCCCACACTATATAAGGCCGCCTGCACGGCGGCCCTGTGTAGTGTGTGTTCCGGTGTGCTGAGAGATAGAGAGAGAGAGAGACAGTGTCATTTGATTTGAGTTAGATAGATTAGGCAGAACAGTCAGTCAGTTAGCTGCACTTACAGTGTATTGTGTATATATATGCATCCCAGGTGTTGCATATATATATATACACTGTATTCAGTTTAGCTAGATCCGTTCCTGTTATCTTCTATCTAGACTATTTACATTTAATGCAGTGCGTCCTGCTCACAGTGTTCAGCTAGATCCGTTCCTGCTATTTACATTTAGTGCAGTGCGTCCTGCTCACAGTGTTCAGCTAGATCCGTTCCTGTTATCTTCTAGACTATTTACATTTAGTGCAGTGCGTCCTGCTCACAGTGTTCAGCTAGATCCGTTCCTGCAATTTACATTTAGTGCAGTGCGTCCTGCTCACAGTGTTCAGCTAGATCCGTTCCTGCTATTTACATTTAGTGCAGTGCGTCCTGCTCACAGTGTTCAGCTAGATCCGTTCCTGCTATTTACATTTAGTGCAGTGCGTCCTGCTCACAGTGTTCAGCTAGATCCGTTCCTGCTATTTACATTTAGTGCAGTGCGTCCTGCTCACAGTGTTCAGCTAGATCCGTTCCTGTTATCTTCTAGACTATTTACATTTAGTGCAGTGCGTCCTGCTCACAGTGTTCAGCTAGATCCGTTCCTGTTATCTTCTAGACTATTTACATTTAGTGCAGTGCGTCCTGCTCACAGTGTTCAGCTAGATCCGTTCCTGTTATCTTCTAGACTATTTACATTTAGTGCAGTGCGTCCTGCTCACAGTGTTCAGCTAGATCCGTTCCTGTTATCTTCTAGACTATTTACATTTAGTGCAGTGCGTCCTGCTCACAGTGTTCAGCTAGATCCGTTCCTGTTAAATTCCTACTGACAGGCAGGCTTGTCTGGTTACAGTATATAAAGCTACCTGAAGAAAATTACAGGTGTTCTATTTGATCCTATTAGTACCACGGTCAGGCAGCTAGACTATTTACATTTAGTACAGTGCGTCCTGCTCACAGTGTTCAGCTAGATCCGTTCCTGTTATCTTCCTACTGACAGGCAGGCTTGTCTGGTTACAGTATATAAAGCTACCTGAAGAAAATTACAGGTGTTCTATTTGATCCTATTAGTACCACGGTCAGGCAGCTAGACTATTTACATTTAGTACAGTGCGTCCTGCTCACAGTGTACAGCTAGATCCGTTCCTGTTATCTTCCTACTGACAGGCAGGCTTGTCTGGTTACAGTATATAAAGCTACCTGAAGAAAATTACAGGTGTTCTATTTGATCCTATTAGTACCACGGTCAGGCAGCTAGACTATTTACATTTAGTACAGTGCGTCCTGCTCACAGTGTTCAGCTAGATCCGTTCCTGTTATCTTCCTACTGACAGGCAGGCTTGTCTGGTTACAGTATATAAAGCTACCTGAAGAAAATTACAGGTGTTCTATTTGATCCTATTAGTACCACGGTCAGGCAGCTAGACTATTTACATTTAGTACAGTGCGTCCTGCTCACAGTGTACAGCTAGATCCTTTCCTGTTATCTTCCTACTGACAGGCAGGCTTGTCTGGTTACAGTATATAAAGCTACCTGAAGAAAATTACAGGTGTTCTATTTGATCCTATTAGTACCACGGTCAGGCAGCTAGACTATTTACATTTAGTACAGTGCGTCCTGCTCACAGTGTTCAGCTAGATCCGTTCCTGTTATCTTCCTACTGACAGGCAGGCTTGTCTGGTTACAGTATATAAAGCTACTTGAAGAAAATTACAGGTGTTCTATCCCAGCTTAGTGCAGCTACAGGCCATTAGTATGTCTGGAAGGCCAAGAAGGAGAGGCAGACAGTCACAAGCCAATAAGAGAGGGCAAGCAGGCTCTGTGTCTAGTGCTGGTCGTGGAGACGGTGCATCCTCATCAGCACGTGGCCATGGGACACGCTTGGCCTTTTTTTCGGCAGCTGGCCGCGTTGAGCCGCAACATGCGGAAGACTTGGTCGAGTGGATGACCAAGCCGTCCTCATCCTCCTCATCCTCTCTCACCCATGCCCAGGGTGCTTTGTCTGGCAAAGCAGCGGCCTCTTCCCTCAGCTCAATGTCATCAGTGACTCCTTCCCTAGCTCCACCATGTCCTCATGAGGATTCCCTCGAACTGTTTGACCACAGTGTTGGGTACATGCTCCAGGAGGATGCCCAGCGTTTGGAAGGCTCTGATGACGATACTGAGCTCGATGAAGGCAGTAACATGAGCGCGGACAGAGGGGGTGCCCAAGAAGGACAGCAATCTGGCAGTCATGCTCCCCCTGCTGCAGCATACTGCCAGGTTTGCTCCAGTGATGAGGAGGGAGGGGATGATGAGGTCACTGACTCAACGTGGGTGCCTGATAGGAGAGAGGAGGAGGAGGAGGAGGCGGCAGCACATCACCAACGAGGCAGGATGCCCTCCAGGGGCCAGCCTAAGGGCAGCACATTGACTGCATCACACCCCAAAGCTCCACATGTGCAGGGCGCTGCAGTCTCTGCGCGTTATTCAAAAAGTTCTTTGGTGTGGGCCTTTTTTGAGACGAGTGCATCAGATCGCACCGCTGCTATTTGCAACATATGTCTCAAGCGTATCTCGCGTGGCCAAAACATCTCCCGCTTGGGTACCACATGCTTGACCAGACATATGTTGACCTGCCATGCAGTTCGTTGGCAAGCGTATCTAAAAGACCCACACCAAAGAACAAAGAGGATCTCTCCTTGCTCCTCATCAGCTGAGATTTCCAACCCCACTAGACCTTCAGTCCTCTCTGAGACCTGCAGTGAGAGGAATGAAGGTGTAGAATTAGGTGTGTCACAGCCAAGTACTTGTGGGCAATCTGCTTTTGGTACACCGACGTCAGATTGTACCAGGCAAATTTCCCTGCCCCAGCTGCTGCACCGCCGAAAGAAGTTTGCTCCCAGCCATCCACATGCCCAGCGGTTGAATGCTAGCTTGGCAAAATTGCTAGCACTTCAACTGCTGCCTTTTCAGTTGGTAGACTCTGCCCCCTTCCGTGAGTTTGTGGAATGTGCGGTTCCTCAGTGGCAGGTACCCAAACGCCACTTTTTCTCACGGAAGGCGATTCCGGCTCTCTACCGGCATGTGGAAGGCAATGTCCATGCCTCGCTGGACAGGGCGGTCAGCGGTAAGGTGCATATTACCGCTGACTCATGGTCCAGCAGGCATGGACAGGGACGTTACCTAAGTTTCACGGCGCATTGGGTGACTCTGCTGGCAGCTGGGAAGGATGCAGGACAAGGTGCAGTAGTGTTGGAGGTTGTTCCGCCACCACGCCTCCAAAATGCTGATTGTGACACACCTCTCTCCTCCACCCCCTCCTCTTCTTCTTCCTCCATGGCCTCTTCCTCGGAACCAGCGGTGCTCCGTAGGCGTTCAAGGGGCTACGCAAGTACGCAGGCCAAAAGATGCCATGCGGTGCTTGAGCTGGTGTGCTTGGGGGACAGGAGCCACACTGGGGCAGAGGTTCTGTCAGCTCTGCAGGGGCAGGTTCAGAGGTGGTTGACGCCACGCCAACTTAAGGCAGGAATGGTGGTTTGCGACAATGGCACCAACCTCCTCTCTGCCCTCCGACAGGGACAAATGACCCATGTGCCCTGTTTGGCTCACGTCCTTAACTTGGTGGTGCAGCGGTTCTTGGGCAGGTACCCGGGCTTACAGGATGTCCTGAGGCAGGCCAGGAAAGTCTGTGTGCATTTCCGCCGGTCATATAATGCCAGTGCTCGGCTGACGGACCTCCAAAAGGAGTTTAACCTGCCCAAGAACCGCCTAATCTGTGACATGCCCACCAGGTGGAACTAACGTTGGCCATGCTGCAGCGGCTGCACACGCAGCAGAGGGCCATCAATGAGTACCTGTGCGACTATGGCACCAGGACAGGGTCAGGGGAGCTTGGTTTTTTTTTCCCCACGCCAGTGGGCCATGATCAGGGATGCATGCACTGTCCTGTCACCATTCGAGGAGGCCACAAGGATGGTGAGCAGTGACAGTGCATGCATCAGTGACACTGTCCCCCTTGTCCACCTGTTGGAGCACACGCTGCGTGGAATAATGGACAGGGCACTTGAGGCAGAACAGAGGCAGGAAGAGGAGGACTTCCTTAGCTCTCAAGGCCCCCTTTATCCAGACAGTGTTCCTGCGTGCCCGCCGATCACACAGGAAGAGGACGAGGAGGAAGAGGAGGAGGAGGAAGATTGTGTCAGTATGGAGGTGGAGCCTGGCACTCAGCATCAGCAGCAGTCTTTAAGGGATCAGTCCCAAGAAACACATGGACTTGTACGTGGCTGGGAGGAGGTGGCTGCGGACCATGTCGTTCTTAGTGACCCAGAGGACTCCGGACCAAATGCCTCAGCAAACCTATGCTGCATGGCCTCCCTGATCCTGCAAAGCCTGCGTAAGGATCCTCGTATTCGTGGTATCAAGGAGAAGGACCAATACTGGCTGGCAACCCTCCTTGATCCACGTTACAAGGGTAAGGTTGCGGACCTTATCTTGCCATCGCAGAGGGAGCAGAGGATGAAACATCTTCGGGAGGCCTTGCAGAAAGGTCTGTGCAACGCGTTCCCAGAGACTGGGAGGTTACAAACTCCTGTTTCTGGACAACGTGTTGCTGAGGCTTCGGTCAGTCAAAGAAGGAGCGGTGGAGAAGGTGGCCGTCTGACCGATGCGTTCAGACAATTTTTTGGTCCGCAGCCCCAAGGTATGATCGGTTCCAGCAACCATCGCCAGCGTCTGTTTTACATGGTGCAGGAATACCTAGGGGCAAGATCAGACTTGGACACCTTTCCCACCGAAAATCCTCTGGGTTACTGGGTCTTGAGGATGGATCACTGGCCAGAGCTTGCACAGTATGCAATTGAGCTACTGGCCTGTCCTGCATCCAGCGTTCTTTCGGAACGCACATTCAGTGCTGCTGGAGGCGTGGTAACCGATCACAGGGTGCGTCTGTCCACCGACTCGGTCGATCGGCTGACCTTCATAAAAATGAATGAGTCTTGGATCACCACCAGCTACCAAGCACCTGATGCTGATGTAACCGAATAATTTTTTTTGAAATCTCAGATCCCTTCAAAGACTGCCTATGCTGATGCTGAGTGACTATCCCTGAGTAATTATCCTCTTCCTCCTCAATCATCACGCTGATAGCTTGTAAGAACATTTTTGGTTCTGGGCGCCACCAGCAGTGCCTAAGGCACAATTTTTCAGCCCCTGTTTAACAGGGGCGTGTAATTACAATTTTTGATGTAATACTTTGCAGCAGGGCTCGTTCCTGCATTCCAACTAGAGTGTCTGTGAGGGGTTGCAGTGTTGTGGCACCAGCACCAGTGCCTAGGGCCCAATTTTTCTGCCCCTGTCTAACAGGGGCGTGTAATTACAATTTTTGATGCAATACTTTGCAGCAGGGCTCGTTCCTGCGTTCCAACTAGAGTGTCTGTGAGGGGTTGCAGTGTTGTGGCACCAGCACCAGTGCCTAAGGCCCAATTTTTCTGCCCCTGTCTAACAGGGGCGTGTAATTACAATTTTTGATGCAATACTTTGCAGCAGGGCTCGTTCCTGCGTTCCAACTAGAGTGTCTGTGAGGGGTTGCAGTGTTGTGGCACCAGCACCAGTGCCTAAGGCCCAATTTTTCTGCCCCTGTCTAACAGGGGCGTGTAATTACAATTTTTGATGCAATACTTTGCAGCAGGGCTCGTTCCTGCGTTCCAACTAGAGTGTCTGTGAGGGGTTGCAGTGTTGTGGCACCAGCACCAGTGCCTAAGGCCCAATTTTTCTGCCCCTGTCTAACAGGGGCGTGTAATTACAATTTTTGATGCAATACTTTGCAGCAGGGCTCGTTCCTGCGTTCCAACTAGAGTGTCTGTGAGGGGTTGCAGTGTTGTGGCACCAGCACCAGTGCCTAAGGCCCAATTTTTCTGCCCCTGTCTAACAGGGGCGTGTAATTACAATTTTTGAAGCAATAATTTGCAGCAGGGCTCGTTCCTGCGTTCCAACTAGAGTGTCTGTGAGGGGTTGCAGTGTTGTGGCACCAGCACCAGTGCCTAAGGCCTAATTTTTCAGCTCCTGTTCAACAGGGGCATGTAATTACAATTCTTGATCTAATATTTCACAGCAGGGCCCTGTGAGGGCTTACAGTGTTGTGGCCACAGCAACACCTAAGGCCCAAATTTCTGCTGAGTATATAGGGCAGGACCCTACTTTCAAACATCTAACTTACAAACGACTCCTACTTGCAAACGGAAGGAGACAACAGGAAGTGAGATGAAATCTACCCCTAGGAAGGGAAATTCTCTCCTGTAAGAGTTAATATGGGAAAACAATTTCTCCTTTCCACTGATGCTTTCCAATCCTTGTTCCACAAAAAAACCCAAATTTTCAAAAAACATTTTTCATTGGGACAAAAAAGTGAGGTGAAATCTTCTGAAGAGGAGGAAAGACAGCAAAACAAATGTCACAGGGGTGATAACCCTTCCCTATGTTTTCCAAAAAGCTTAGAAAAGATTTTTTGGCTGGAGCTAAACACGTTAAAAATGTTCAAAATTACAAACAGATTCTACTTAACAACAAACCTACAGTCCCTGTCTTGTTTGCACCGCCTGTATACTGCTGTTCAGAGTATATAGGGCCTGGTGGCCCCACACCTTTCCTTATTTTAATTTGGGTGCGGGGTTCCCCTTAATATCCATACAAGACCCAAAGGGCCTGGTAATGGACTGGGGGGTACCCATGCCGTTTGTCTCACTGATTTTCATCCATATTGCCATGACCCGACATGACATTAAACCCGCAAGCAGTTTTAAATGAGATTTTTTCCTTTAAAAATGACATTTGGTGCAGGGACTGTTCTAAACATGGGAAACATGCGTCACTTTACAGGCATACTATAGACACCCCCCAGGTACGATATTTAAAGGAATATTTCACTTTTTTTTTTTTTACTTTAAGCATCATTAAAATCACTGCTCCCGAAAAAACGGCCGTTTTTAAAAGTTTTTTTTGCATTGATACATGTCCCCTGGGGTAGGACCCGGGTCCCCAAACCCTTTTTAGGACAATACCATGCAAATTAGCCTTTAAAATGAGCACTTTTGATTTCGAACGTTCGAGTCCCATAGACGTCAATGGGGTTCTAACGTTCGTGCGAACTTTCGGTCCGTTCGCGGGTTCTGGTGCGAACCGAACCGGGGGGTGTTCGGCTCATCCCTAGCTGCCATGCACAGCTGCACCAGTTTTAGTATATCAACCCCAATGTGTCTCCAGTCTATTACTCTCCCCTGAAGACTGTCCCCAGTCTCCAACTACACATATGCATGTTCACAATCTCTGACTATTTCTTTAGCATGTCTCCAGTCTCTGACAGCTTTCTGTAGCATTACATTCATTGAATATTATGTGTAGCCCTTTGGGACTGCACTTGAGGCCCCCTATATCAAGTTCACTACCACTGGTGTAAAGGAACATTTAACAGTTCGCTATTTTCTTTACAGAGTGGCAGTGGGGCCCCCTAAACAAGCAGAAACATACCCACTTTTAGGGCTGCAGAGGATTGCTCACCACGTGACATCATTGCCAAATAGGAAGGATAGAACTGAATAAGGAAGTATGCTACTCTTTTGTTGGGCCACTTAGTGAAGACCTTCACTCCCTATTTTCTTATTTATACAATACCCTTCTTTCAAAAAATCAGATACAATGATGTCCCCAGCTGCCCAATGCCTCTTGAGCTTCTCACACCATGCATCCCATGCACAAGGCTTCAGGGCTAACTAGGATACATGAACCTCGGAAGAGACAGCCAGCTTCCCATGATGTTAGCAATGAAGATAGACGTGCAGGCCTTTGATGATTATGCCAGGACTAAGATGAATTTACTGTACATGTGAGTATGTGTTTTGAGGATGACCCAGGAAACCAGGTAAGAGGGAAAGAATAAACAATATAACATGGGGGGGGGGGGGGGGTGATTTACTAAGACTGGAGAGTGCACAATCTGGTGAAGCTGTGCATGGTAGCCATGCACAACTCCACTAACTTCAGCTTGTTCAAATAAGCTTTGACAAAAAATCTGGAAGCTAATTGGTTTATATGCAGAGCTGCACCAGATTTTGCACTTTCCAGTCTTAGTAAATCAACCCCAGGGTGTGAAGTTCCTCTTTAATAACCTCAGACAGGGATTCCCAAGCCACAACAACCTGCAATTTTAAAAGGGGGATTTCCAGTGTATCCCACTAAGTAATTAGAGGCTGCTCATAGAGAAGGAAGTCCATGTTTCCTGTTTTGGGGGGCTGGAACTGAACTGGTAAGTTGTCCTCTTAGTGAATTGAGATCAATGGCAAAGTATATGACTGACCCAGCTGGAAGTGAAATGGCTGGATTTGCTGCAAGTTATGATTCGATTGATTCAGTTATCAATATTAGCTGCTCACTCCGCTGACTTTTAAAGAAGAAAGGCTTTACAAATTGTGCAGGAAATGACTGCCTGTGAAGGGAATGTATGTAAGGATGCATGCAAATTCCAGAACAAGGCTGAGTACATGCATGAGCACTGTGTTATGGGACTAGCGAAATGCAAATATGTAAGAGCCAATCATAAATATTAATAAGTGTTCTGTCTAATATGTTTTTATTGCTTTGCACTATAATTAAAGACAACATATGAATTAGATTAAAAAATGCATTTATTGATCCTTGATCACAGGGGTGCAATTTTAAGCTGTTTAGCAGGATTACCAGCTATCAGATATGTGGGATCACTAATTTGGCATGTTCTAAGCATCATAAAAATCTGCAACAGTTATTATTACAAATCATGTATGAGTGGAGCAATAGCTTGGCTAATTAAGATTAAATATGAAATGCCAATATTTGTTTTCTTAAATCACCATAGTCACACATTTTATTATTATGTTCATAAGGAGGAAAACCCCATCAATTAACTAATTAATGAGGAAAAATATTCAGTTTTGAAATGATTAAACAGAATGTAAATAATATTTTATTAATTTCTTATGTCTGGAAGTATGCTTGGAAATAGGTTGTTATGGCCATAGGAATGTGTTCCTAATTTTGATTATACAAATTCACATGTGTATAATTCCAAGAAGGGAATGCACATGCCATCATGCACACATACGCTCATCAGATTTGCTTTAATGTATATTTAAAGGCAAAACTTTGTTGTTGTTGTTTTGGGTAGATTGGGAAGCTGTCGTTTTTTTATTGCTCTCTGTGTCACATTAGGGAGATCGGGGAGAACGGGAATAGAGAGGAAATCTTTGGAGGGATCTCCTCACACTTCCTGTTTTGGCCCCGGTCAGGAAGTGAAAGATAAATCTCCCCAATGGAACAAAGATGGCAGAAGAAAAAAAAAAATAACACGGGATTAACCTCTCCCTTTCCTAAAAAAAAAAGAAAATTGCCTTTAGTTCTACAATAAATAAACAAGAATAAGCTATCCCTGTTGCATTGTGTGAAATCAATGGCTCAGTAAGCAAGCTTACGAAATCAGACTTTGTGAATATTTTATCTGCATTTTTCAGCACATTTAAAAAGTAAAAAAAAGGAAGACAGGCAGTGATATAAGCAGCTAGGCTACATTTATTTTATTCACTAATAAAGTATCATCAAAAATTGTGCAGCATATATACTACACCATCTATGGTGCATTTACATCTGTACCTACATCTACGGGAGCTTGCAGCCCTATGTAATTATCATAACCATACAGACATACACAGGAAGGCCAGTTTGGGTAGAAATAAAGACAACATGGTCAGGTAACATGCTATTAGTAATCCATTGGAACTGTCTGTGATGAGTTTCCCATTAAAAAAAAAAGATTGGGAAGAACCCAATTAATATACCTGTATGTTTTTGAGTCAGGGGAGAGCACTAAAGCACCCACAGAATACCTGAGATAGGTTGAGAATATACATACATTATTCCCTGTGGGAATTAAACCTACAACAAACTCAGAATTGCTGTCAGTTTAATCTACATCTATACACAGATATGGAATGCTCGCATAGTACATGGGTACTTTAGAGAATGGATGGGGTTACAGTGTATTAGTTTATAAAACAGCAATAAATGGAAGACCACAGGTCAGGGTACAAAACATCCATAATTATTCCATTTTCCTTTGTACAGCTTTATGTAGTATGAAGATAAATGTGCAGACACAAACAAATGTTGATGTATTTTATAAATGTTGTGTACATTTCAAAGTTGGGATCAAATGCTGTTGCCTACAATCTCCACTGATGTTGATAATGGCATTTTCTGCCATATTTAATCTCCAGTACAGAGAAAAAACAGACAGAAATCGTTATTTAACCACTTCGATACAAGGGAATTTCCCCCCTTCCTGTACAAGCCAATTTTCAGCTTTCAGCGCTGTCGCATTCTGAAGGACAATTGCTCAGTCATGCGACACTGTACCCGAACAAAATTTTTATCATTTTTTCCTCACAAATAGAGCTTTCTTTTGGTGGTATTTGATCATTACTGGGGTTTTTATTTTTTGCGCTACAAATAAAAAAAACATTTTCTTCATTTCTGTTACAAAATTTTGTAAATAAGTACATTTTATCCTTCACTGATGAGCACTGATGAGGCTGCACTGATGGGCACTGATGAGGCAGTACTGATTGGCACTGATGAGGTGGCAATGATGGGCACTGATGATGAGGCACTTATATGCAGCACTGAAGGGCACTGATATGCAGCACTGATGGGCACTGTTGGGCACTCAAAGGTGGCACTGATGGGCACTGATGGAAACTCATAGATGGCACTGATAGGTGGCACTGATGGGCATTGATGGGGACACTAATGGGCACTGATGGGTGGCACTGATGGTCACTGATGGTCGGCACTGATAGGCAGCACTGATCAGGAGGCACTGACAGGCATCATTGATGGGCATCCTAATAGGCACTGATTGGCACCCCTGGTGGGCTCACCTGGTGGTCTGAAGTGGGTATCCTCGATGGGTCTGCACTGATAATCAATGCATTGATTATCAGCGCTGACCCCCCCATCAGGAGAGCAGCCGATCGGCTCTCCTCCACTCACGCCTGTCAGTACAAGTGGAGGAAAAGCCGATAAACGTCTCTTTCTGTTTACACTGTGATCAGCTGTGATTGGACACAGCTCATCACATGGTAAAGCGCCTACGTCATAGGCTCTTTGCTTGGATCAGAGATGCGGTGTGTCAGACTGACACACCACACCACCGATCGCCATGGGGAAGCGCTATTGGCTTATCCTGCTGAACAGCATATTATGCTCAGTCAGGTTAATGAAACCACTTTCATTTTGCTATATGCGGGCGGGAAGTGGTTAAAGCCCAACTCAAGGAAACCTTATAACCCTCCCTTGCAGTGGGCCTGTTCAAAATAAAAAAAGAAAACATAATTTCTAATACAGAGTAAATATAAATAAATAATATCAATAAACTGTTTTAATTTGGTATGCAAATATATATTTTAAATTAAATCTTTATTATTTTGTGTAAATAACATGGTGTGGGTGGATTTCTGCCAGTCACAGACTGTGTCACACCCCTCCAGCCTGTGTCTTAAAACAAGAGGGAGGTAAAGCCTCCATTAACCACTTGACATCTGGAAGGTTTTACCCCCTTTATGACCCCCTTTATGACCAGGCCATTTTTTGCGATGTGGCACTGCATTATTTTAACTGACAATTGTGCGGTTATGAAAATTCTGCACCAAATAAAAGTTGTATATTTTTTTCCCACAAATAGAGCTTTCTTTTGGTATATGATCACCTCTGCGTTTTTTTTTTGTGTGTGCTATAAACAAAAGAAGACCGACAATGTTGAAAAAAATATATTTTTTTACTTTCTGTTAAAAAACATATCCAATTAAACATTGAAAAAATTACATTTCTTCATCAATTTAGGCCAATAAGTATTCTGCTACATGTTTTTGGTAAAAAAAAAAAATTCCAATAAGCTTATATTGATTGGTTTGTGCAAAAGCTATAGCATCTACAAACTATGGTGTATAAACTGAATTTTTTCTTTTTTTGTGGCGATCAGTGCGTTATTGCGGGACTGCAAAATTGCAACAGTCTGACACTAACTGACACTATGTGGGGACCAGTCACACTAATACAGTGATCAGCGCTAAAAATATGCACTGTCATTGTACTAATGACACTGGCAGGAAAAGGGTTAATGAAAAACTGTAGGTGAACAAGTAAAACCGCCCAGACCCGTCCTACCACCACTGCTCTCTAAATGGTGAAAGATAAAAATAAAATACAAATAAAAATAAAATAAAGATAAAAAGCTGCCACTTTAAAACTATGAATGAAAAATCTGAATTTACCCCTAAAGCAGAGATGAAATAGTGGCGCTAGCCCCACTAGTTGTGGGACTGAGACAAATGATGGCACATACACTGGTGATGTGAAGTGTGACCAAACCAATCTACAACCACAACTTGGTGTGAAATTGCACACACCAAAATATATATATATATACTGTATAGTGATATATATATATATATATATATATATATATATATATATATATATATATATATATATATATATATATATAAAGCCTTGGTACAGTATAACATCAAAACCAAGAGACTAAATGAACAGTGACATTATCACATAAAATGACTCAAAATGCAAAAATGAGTGAAAGATCAATAATATTAACACCTCGTGATAAATGTGTGTACTGGTATCGTGATACCAGCTCTAAAAGTCTCAAAAGAACCAAGCTGTAAAATGAAGAAAAAAACTAAAAGAAAAACAATGTGAATTTAAATAAAATATAAAATATAAGTGCGAAAAATGAAAGTCCACGTTTGATGTGAAAGATGGGAAGGAAGTTCCAAAAATCAGGGTGTCTCCACTCCACAGTGCTGCAATCCAAATATCCACCATACCTCAGTGACGTGATTCCACTCCCTTGTGAATTTTAAACTCACCAGCTGTTAAGGCCTCCCACTCTTGTGTTTGGCCAAAAAGAGCCTCAACCCACTATTAAAGGGGGTTAATAAGCGACCAATGTTATCCACCGCTATGTAATCCGAACATGTTTCTTGGGATGGTATTTCACATAAGAGAAAAGAAGAAATGCTCCAATAGTGTGTTACCGTTTAAAAGGATTTATTCAAAACCAAAACAAATGCCAATGCACTCACATGGTAGATAAAATCAATGGGCAAATCAATTCATAGCAGCCAGATAGCAGACAGCAAAACATGCAGCAATGACTCAGCAACACACGGCCACGGCGGACCCAGGCAGTATGAACGCCGACGATCGTCTCACCAGCCCGCAGCAGACAGTCCACCACGCTCATCCACTGACCATCGCTCCGTGCCCGTCACTCCTTCTTCTAACACACGTGTAGGATTGCAGTGTAGCCATGCCCGACATGTTTCGTCACTGGGACTAAGTCACGAAACATGTCGGGGCGTGGCTACACGGCAATCCTACACGTGTGTTAGAAGAAGGAGTGATGGGCACGGAGTGAGGGTCAGTGGATGAGCGTGGAGGAATGTCTGCTGCGGGCTGGTGAGACGATCGTCTGCGTTCATACTCCCTGGGTCCGCCATGGCCGTGTGTTGCTGAGTCATTGTCTGTTGCATGTTTTTCTGTGATGTTATCTGGCTGCTATGAATTGATTTGCCCAGTGATTTTATCTACCATGTCAGTGTATTGGAGCATTTCTTCTTATCTCTTATGTGAAATGCCATCCCAAGGAGAGTGTCCGGATTACATAGCGGTGGATAACATTGGTCGCTTATTAACCCCCTATAATAGTGGGTTGAGGCTCTTTTTGGCCAAACACAAGAGTAGGAGGCCTTAACAGCTGCTGAGTTTGAAATTCACAAGGGAGTGGAATCACGTCACTGAGGTGTGGTGGATATTTGGATTGCAGCACTGTGGAGTGGAGACACCCTGATTTTTGGAACTTCCTTCCCATCTTTCACATCAAATGTGGACTTTCATTTTTCGCACTTATATTTTATATTTTATTTAAATTCACATTGTTTTTCTTTTAGTTTTTTTCTTCATTTTACAGCTTGGTTCTTTTGAGACTTTTAGAGCTGGTATCACGATACCAGTACACACATTTATCACAAGGTGTTAATATTATTGATCTTTCACTCATTTTTGCATTTTGAGTCATTTTATGTGATACTATCACTATTTATTTAGTCTCTTGGTTTTGATGTTATACTGTACCAAGGGTTTATATATATATCACTATATATATATATATATATATATATATATATATATATATATATATATATTTTGGTGTGTGCAATTTCACACCAAGTTGTGGATGTAGATTGGTTTGGTCATTTGATACGCACTTATGTTTGATTCATTTATTGCATTTATCTTTATTTAATATTGTTTTGACTGCACTATTAGCACACTTCACATCACCAGTGTATGTGCCATCATTTGTCTCAGTCCCACAACTAGTGGGGCTAGCGCCACTATTTCATCTCTGCTTTAGGGGTAAATTAGGAAAAGGGTTAAACATGAGCCTAGCCAGAGTTTTACTATAATATGTGTGTTGCCTTACTCAGGGAAGTGATGGATTTTATTCCCTGCTTTGCAAGGACACAAAATATATCCCTTCCCCCCTGTTAAAAATGGAGATCTGCCTTGCTTACATAGTCGGATCTCCATTCTGTGTCTTTGCCTGATGATCGTCAGGTGCCGGTGGACATCCAGTGCCTGGCACCCACAAATCTGCTTCTGCCCTGAGTAATCACAGCAGAAGTGACCCGCCAGTGGTGCCCCCTAGGCGGAGGTGCAGAACCTCGTACATATACATGTGATTCTGCGCAGAAGGGCCGCACCTGTAGCAGTAAATGTGCTATGGAGCGGTCCTTAAGTGGTTAATCCACATGTTATATCCCATCCCCATTGTGTTTAGCTGGTTAATGGCATGGAGGGAATGGGTTGTCATTTACCACTGTGTATATGCTTACATGTGTGACTCTATAGTCACATGGACTGCTCAAATGTGATAGGGAAGAAATGCTCATCATAGAAACTCACTGAAAACTGAGCATGTGCAGAGATGCCACCATAGCTGCAAAATCCCTAGCTGAGTTGGGGACATGAACAGAAGGTGGAGATAGAGAGCAGCAGGATCAACCAGATTTTTTTGCAGAAAAAAGAAAATGAAGCTGATAGTGACTGAGTGAGTATGAACATCATGTAATACAGCATGTACTAAAAGTTTTTTATAATGAGGGTTTAGTGACACTTTAATTCTTACAGTGCTGTGCAGATGGTGCAGATGGTGCAGATGGTGCAGTGTGGGTGCAACGTCACTGCAAGGGAGGATGTTTTTGTTTCCTGCAGATCAGCTTTAAACTTCCGCACACTGAATTTTGTGTTTTGCATAAATATCTCCTTAAAGAAAACATGCATGGAGAAAGCACGTATGCTGAATCTGCTGCCCTCCCTTTTTTTGGAAAATCTAGTTCCCTGGTTATCATGCCAATCTAATAGCTTCAGTACTGATCCAGAAGAGTGGTAAGCAGATCAGGACCTCTGACTTCCCTCTGAATTTACTCATCTACATCTTTGTTCTGAATCAATGGCTTAGAAAATATTGAAACCATGGGATCAATACGACAGCCAGACAACTGCCATTTGCGAAGTTTCCCAGTTATGGCATTGCCCGTATACGTCTCATTACAGGTTTCCCTTTACACATATCTGTATAGGCATGCAAAAAATGATGTACAACTTCACTGCGACATACATTTTGTTCACGTCTCTTCTACAATAAGAACTATTTTTCTCCCAGCTGGGAAAAAACATAAATATTTTATGCTAGATTTTTGAAGATGTCAGCTTCTGAAAGGGCTACAAATTAGCAGCTTAAACCCAACTCCGGAATGGTAAGAACAAATTCTTGCAGAGCCCTTTTTCCTGCACTGCAAGTGTTAAATTCTTGTTAACTCCAAAGCAGCCTTTCTCAACCTTTTGAAGACAGAGGAACCCTTGAAATAACCCTCTGATCTTAGGGAACCTCTGCTAAAAATTACTATATCTAAAATTCATTATACACTAGTGTGATGGTCAGTCAGAAGAATGCTCCTTACACGTGTGGACATTGGGATGAATTAGCACCTTACAGATAGCTAAATAGATTGATGTTGTCAGAGGGAACTTATCTGAGAGTCAGAAATCGCTCAATGCTCAAGGAACCCCTAGAAACCTCTGGAGGAACCCAAAGGTTCCATGGAACCTTGGTTGAGAAACCCTGCTCTAAAGGGTAGAGGAAAAGACGGTGTTATTTATTGTATTTCTTGCTCCAGCACTCTTTATTTGTACCTGATGTGGAAGGGCTCTTGGCATCTCCTTGTATAATGGTCCTACATTGTATGTGAGAAGGTAAGCATGTGACTGCCAGCCAGACTGCCGTAGAGAGGAGGCTGCAGGAGACTGGTTATATAGATGGAGGGATCCTGCTGGAGTGATGAATTAGCCTTTCACCACCTTTTAGCCTGCCCCTGCATTCAACTTCACACAGCTCTTGATTGAAGTCTTTCCAACATATCCTCCCTACAGACAATTAGATTACCAATACCATCAGTGATTTCGATGTAAGTATTTAACTTAACTCAGGAGACCTATGTGTCCCCCCCCCCCCCCCCCTCACACAATTATTATTATTATATTATATTATTACATTATACAATTTTTTGCTTTCATTTTAAGTTATTTATTCAACAATATAATCCTATGGTGATCTTGTTGTTCCATAGTGTCCCCCTATCAGCCCTCTATGGCTGTGCCAAACTGACCCCCCTGGATCCGGTCTCGTGGGGCTTAGTTAGGGATCCGGCCAGGTGATTCATGGGTGTAAAATTTGTATAGGGTAAGTGTCGAGTCTTCTAGGCAACTAGGTTCATATCCAAATTAACCCCTTGTATGTATTATCTCATTGTATTGTCTTAAACGATTGTTATAACCTTGTTTTTCTCTATTTACTTATTTAGTGGTCTCAGTAAAAATTAAAATCTTTTGCACATCCCCTGAGGAAGCTATAATAGCGAAACATGTCGGGCTAGTGTGCAATATGTCCTGCTGCGATTTACTACTCACCTGTAACGATTTTGACCACCAATTGTTTATAATCACCTATTGTTTTGTAACAGTATGTCCTCTTTTAATCATGTTATGTCAATAAAAATTATATTTTATTTATAATACGGTAATTGCGCATTTCTATACTTGACACCGTCAAAATCCCCTCAACGCTCCCCCCCCCCTTGCTGTGTAGCCAAGTTTTATATCTTATTTCCCTACCCTTACTTAAAAATGTGCATTTAACCCTTGCAGTATGGGTGTCAGGATTTGGGCTTTAATTGTCTAAAATTATGTTCATTTTATCAAATGCTTTTGTATAAAGAAAGCTGATGTTCACAGAACCAGTAACACTTACTCAGGTGTAAATGGGGCCCATTCACTAAACATTACAGAAAACTAGTCATTTATTTTTACATTCACAATCCTGGTTGTAAAATGTAAACTGGTAAAAGGATCTTCTGCCAGCATGTTATAGAGAAAGACTCTTGTTCTCTGTGTGCAAGCAGTGGTCTCTCTGCACGGTCCAACAGACGTTCTGCTGATTTAAACAGAAACTTCATCTGGGCTTCATTATATTCTAATGACAGACAACAAAAGTTGAGGCCAGGAGACTGTGTGTGCTAATATAACAAAGAAGCAAAGTGTAGGGGGGAAAGCTGGCCATAGCTGACTCAATTTTTTCGATTAGCCTGTGGACTGATAAAAAAAAAATGGAACAAATTCCCTCATCCACACAGGCAAGATGGAAGGGAGAATCCCCCCTTGTGCTATTGTATTCTGACAGTGGGAACTCCTCCACTTTCAGAATACACTGATCAGTGCTGCGGCCAATTGGCTGCAGGCACTGATTGAATGAACATTTGCCGGGAGACCTGTTCAAAATTTGCTGATTATTCGATTGACTCCTCTTGAACGGGTAGATAGATGGATTGAAATTTGACCGATCTCTGCTGAACGGGCCAAAATTTGATCCATCAATGACCAGCTTTAGTTGACACTGGCAGCAGAGGTGTGGTAAAAAACAGGCGGGTGATCCACGTTCCTACCGCCCTCTGACTGCCCACCAAAATATTTACATTGTTGGAGCTGAGAATTCACATGGCATTGGCATGTTGAGTTTGACAGGCAGCGCTGCTTGTCAAATTCTCCCCAAATAAGTCAATGGGATCATACTGCAAGCCTGCACAAAACACGGCGGTTGCAGCACGGTATGTAACATCTCCACTGAGATAGTAAAAAATTCCCCAGGGGGGTTAAAAAACATAAGGTCAGGAGATGGCAGGATGGCCTCTGGACTGCCTATCAACCGGCCTTCAACAGTGGTTTCAAAAGCGATCCACTGCAGGTTACTTTTCAGAGGAAATAATGTCGATCAATTCAGGGATAGAACACTATTTGCAGATAACCGGATTCCCTCGAATATACCTGATCTAGGTCAACTCTCAGTCTGAACAAAATGACTCATCTCTTCCTTTAGGCAAGCTATTCCCTAAAATATAAACTGTTACTTTTAATACATAGCACTGACTCTTTTTTACAAAGTTAAGGAGCAATGGCTCTGCTGTTGCTAAGCTACAACTGCCAGAACACTTAATACAAGAGGCAGGCTGGAGTTTTCAAATTGTTACCAAGTAATTTTCAATTCTATTAAACAATTGAAAAAGGTATTTCCAGGTAATTCTCAACTGTCATTGATGACCTTGCTTTACTTTGTTCTGATTTGTTAAAGCATGGAGACATCTTCAAAACCTAGACCAGGGCTTTGCCAACCGTGGCCCCGCAGATAATGAGGGTCTGCATGTCCCAGGATGCCTTGCGGTAGTAGTTGAAAGGAACTGTTCGCCTCTCTTCATTTATGACAATGTGCTTTTAGAAATCTCCTAAATGTCAACCGCTCCGGATGAACCGGAAAATGTGCAATGTGTGTGTGTCTATCCAACCTAATGTGATATTTGGATATGCTACTTTTACCATCAGGGACATTGATGGATGTAAAAAGAAGAGTGTTCTCACCTCTAACTGCCTCGGCCACCACAATGTGTTTGCACTCTGCCTGCTGGATTCTTTTTTCATAGGTGTCAAAGTTTGGCAGTGCCAGCAGCCCTGATCCTCCAATGATGGATGTACAGTCCCCAGCACTGGCATTCGTATACAAAATTGCAGCAGGAGGATTAGGACTTTTTTTCTTGATAAAAAAGACCAGGGCAGCCATCAGAAATTTTGGGGTCCCTTACAAAGCTTTAGGCCTGGGCCCCCCGGGGCCCGACCCCCAACATTCTGTGTGTTTTAGAGACTGGAGGGATGGATGGTGCCTGGCATGGGTGGGGATGTGTGTGTTGTGGAGACTGGAGGGATGGATGGTGCTCAGCGTGGGTGGAGATGGGAGATGTGTGCGTTGTGGAGAATGGAGGGATGGATGATGCTCGGCAAGGGTGGGGATGCGTGCGTTGTGGAGACTGGAGCGATGGATGGTGCTCGGTCTGGGTGGGGATGTGTGCGTTGTGGAGACTGGAGGTATAGATGATGCTCGGTCTGGGTGGGGATGCGTGTGTTGTGGAGACTGGAGAGATGGATGGTGCTCAGCGTGGGTGGGGATGCGTGCGTTGTGGAGACTGGAGGGATGGATGGTGCTCAGCGTGGGTGGGGATGCGTGCGTTGTGGAGACTGGAGGGATGGATGGTGCTCAGCGTGGGTGGGGATGCGTGCGTTATGGAGACTGGAGGGATGGATGGTGCTCGGTCTGGGTGGGGATGCGTGCGTTGTGGAGACTGGAGGGATGGATGGTGCTCGGTCTGGGTGGGGATGCATGTGTTGTGGAGACTGGAGAGATGGATGGTGCTCAGCATGGGTGGATATGCATGCGTTGTGGAGACTGGAGGGATGGATGGTGCTCAGCGTGGGTGGGGATGCGTGCATTGTGGAGACTGGAGGGATGGATGGTGCTTAGCGTGGGTGGGTATGCGTGCGTTGTGGAGACTGGAGGGATGGATGGTGCTCAGCGTGGGTGGGGATGCGTGCGTTGTGGAGACTGGAGGGATGGATGGTGCTCAGCGTGGGTGGGGATGCGTGCGTTGTGGAGACTGGAGGGATGGATGGTACTCAGCGTGGGTGGGGATGCGTGCATTGTGGAGACTGGAGGGATGGATGGTGCTCAGTGTGGGTGGGGATGCGTGTGTTGTGGAGACTGGAGGGATGGATGGTGCTCGGTCTGGGTGGGGATGCATATGTTGTGGAGACTGGAGGGATGGATGATGCTCAGCGTGGGTGGGGATGCGTGCGTTGTGGAGACTGGAGGGATGGATGGTGCTCAGCGTGGGTGGGGATGCGTGCGTTGTGGAGACTGGAGGGATGGATGGTGCTCAGCGTGGGTGGGGATGCGTGCGTTGTGGAGACTGGAGGGATGGATGGTGCTCGGTCTGGGTGGGGATGCATATGTTGTGGAGACTGGAGGGATGGATGATGCTCAGCGTGGGTGGGGATGCGTGTGTTGTGGATACTGGAGGGATGGATGGTGCTCGGTCTGGGTGGGGATGCGTGCGTTGTGGGGACTGGAGGGATGGAGTAGATGCTGGGTGCGGATAAAGATGATTGAGTTGCATTGTGAAAATGGATGAGGGTGACTGTGGATGGGGATGAGAGTTACATAGTGAAGAGGCGGGCAGCGGGCTCTCCAAAATGTAACTTATTTGCACCCACAGAGTCATCCATTTTCACAATGCAAATCAATTATATGCAGCTATTCAGCCTAAGTGTGTCCCATCCAAGAAGGAGATAAAGTCCCACTAAAATGTACAGGCAGCACAGGGGGCACAGTCAGCAGCACACATTAAATATTTCTGACTTACTCTCCATGCTGCACTCTCCAATCTGTTATTGGTGTCTGTGTCCATGTGCACTGTCGACTAGCTGGCCACTCCCCCTGTCCTTGTCCTGCACAATCACAGTCCGAGCAAATCCTGCAGCAGCCATCAGGCTCTGCCTCCGAAGGGAATGGATGAGCAGAGTGCACTGCCCGTGGTGAAAGTGTCATCCCTTCAAGTTCTCTCCTCCTGCAGCCAGCTGACAAGGGGGGGTCCTGGCGAAAAAGTGTCAGCCCTTTAGGCGATCTCCTCCTCTGTCCAGCAGCTGCTCCTCCTCTCACCAGCAACGCGCTGATTATCAGGGGGACGACGGCCGGGCCCCTGGGGACATGCGGGCCCCTTACAGGTGAAATGCCTGTACCCCCCTGATAGCGGCCCTGCAAAAGACTCTAGGGGGGTTATTTATGAAAGGCCAATCCACTTTGCACTACAAGTGCAAAGTGCACTTGAAATTGCACTGAAAGTGCACTTGGAAGTGCAGTCGCGGTAAATCTGAGGGGTAGATCTGAAATGAGGGGAAGCTCTGCTGGTTTTATTATCCAATTATGTGCAAGCTAAAATGCTTTTTTTAAATTTTTCTTGCATGTCCCCCTCGGATCTACAGCAACTGCACTTCCAAGTCCACGTTGCACTTGTAGTTTGCACTTGTAGTGCAAAGTGGATTTGCCTTTAGTAAATAAATAACCCCCTATGACTGTCTAGAACTTTCAGTGCGGAGATCTATATGATATCAGTTGATTATTCAACCCATCAAAATATATATCAAACCGAAATATCAGTACTGACTGGAATCAGCTGCCAAAGCAGTTTGAAACCACTGAATAATGTATCCAACCTGCAATGAATATTTGAACTATACAAAACAATGTCATTCCCATGTACCCTGACAATCTCCTCTGAAAAATAAGCATTCTCATTGTTTTCATTGAAGCAGAGCATTGGGCAGTCAAGTCATAACAAAGTGCAGTAACCCATTCATAGCAATCAATAACATTATAGAGATTGTGATCAGATTGATGACAGTTGGTTTCAGACTGGTTGCTCTGTATTGCACTTTACACATCACCGCACTTAACACCTACTTAGTATAAAAAGACCCAGCCAAGTATCTGTCCTCAGCATTCTTTTATAGAGAAAGTTAAAGAACACTGGGGGGGGGGACTTATAAAAATCTGCATACTTTGCAATTTCTATTTCTAATGAAAAAACACATTTAATAACCATTCACATTGCAAATGAGTAAACAGTATTGTATACAAAAAATAAAAGCCATTTGAGAAAACACACATATTTCAGCTGTAGATCTGCAAAACATATACTCAACATACAGGATTTTAATAGACGTCCCCTATGTAGTCATATAATAATAATAATAACAACAACAACAACAATAATATTAACAAGTATTATTATTATTATTATTATTATTATTATTATAAGTAATAGTAATAATATTAATAATGATGGCAATAATATTGTAATGATAACGACCTAAATAAATGCTACCTGTACTAGTAATACTATACTAGTAATAGTAGTAGCAATAATAACTACATAAAATAGTTACCACCACTAATACTAGCTATTGCTACCAACAGTACATAATTTGGCTAAAAATCTTCAAAGGACAAAAATTACATGACCTTCAGCTTGCAGGTTTTCAATAGTCCCTATTGTATTCATATAACAACAATATTAATAACAAGAATAACATAGTAATAATAATAATAATAATAACTACCCAAACTACAACCACCTCTACTATTAATACTAATAATGAGTACTACTGATAGTAACAGCAATAATTGTAATAACAACAAGAATCAACATCATAATAATATTAATAGGAAAAAATAATAACTGCATAAAGTGCCTACCACTGTTACTATTGATAATATCTAATACTAATACTAATAATAATAACAACAACTAATAATAGCACATAATTTGGTAAAGCTCTTCAAAGCGCATACATCACATGATCTTCAGTCTGAAAGATTTTATTGGTCCATATTATATTTATATAACTATAAAACTAATAATAATAACTAAACAATTCTACCACCTCTACTACTACTTTTACTACTACTACTAATAATAATAATCATAATGAAATAATAATAACAACTAAAACTTTCTACCACCTCCACTACTCCCACTAGAAATAATGATAATAATAATAACGACCAATAATTCTACCATCTCTACTATTACTACTACCAAAATTAATAATAAGAAATACCCAATATAAATTCTACCACCTTTACTATTAATACTAATTACTACTAATAATAATATTAACAACCCCTAAAAATTCTATTACCTCTACTATTAATACTAATTACTACTACTAAAAATAATAATAATAACAATACTAACAATTCTATCACCTAATCTACTAGTATTACTAATTACTACTACTTCTGCTAATGATATTAATTATAATACCATATACATTCTACCAACTATACTATTAATATGCATACTACTACTACTAATAATAATAATAATAAAAGTGACATAAATAATAATAATAAAGTATCATCTCCATTAATTTATGAACACCTCCTCATCTGTATGGAGAGGAACCTTTTGCTCATTCTAATATTAGATGCAGACTGTAAAGTAGTGGAAGGACATTGAGTATATGACACCATGACAGATCTGTAGTGCCCCCCCCCCCCCACATCTTGCACCCCATGTCCCCTGCAGTGCCCCTGTTTTGTATTGTCGGGCATCAGACAAAGTTTGGCAGTGCCAGCAGCCCTGATCTTCCAATGATGGATGTACAGTCCCCAGCACTGGCATTCTTACAATGATAAGAAGGTATGTGCTAAGTTTGTACTGGAAGTGACTGGTGGGACTGGATGTGTATACTGGGATCCCTCATCCATTGGGCTCACCTTAGTTGGTGTTCCTTGCAGTCCTCCTGGCAGTGCTCGCCCTGTGGGTGATGGTGGCACGGGATGTACCTATCCTGGAGGCGTCACCTTCCATTCACAGACAAAGGAGACCTGGAGGAGGCTGCTGGTGCTGATGTTGGTGCTGATGGTGATGATGATGCCAATGAGATGCTCTCCAGCAGCACCGACCCTACTGAGTGCCAGTACAGGGAGGCTGCACCATCAGAGCACGCTGTGCTGATCTCCGATCCGCCCAGAGATAGATGCACACTGATAGAGAGGGAGAGAGATAGAGAGAGAGAGAGAGGGAGCTGTCAGATGATGATCCTCATCCCTGGAATCGTGCTCCATCCACTGCCTGCATCATCCCAGCGCACGACTCACAGCTCGACTTCCATGTATCGGAGCGCCCTCTGCTGGAGATGTGGCAGCGCAGCAGTCAGCACTTTTCCCATAGGTGGTGAAGTGTGAGAACAAGTCAGATCAGATCATCACTTGCTGGGAAAAGGATCCATGTTATCCCGTCTGCTCATTTGTGCTTCATTTAATTGGAACATCTTACTCAGACTCCGCTTCTATCTATAGCTCCGGCGTTTGCTTCCAAACCATGCAATCCTTTAAATAACTGTTTCCCTTGCTATTTTATCATGGCTGTACCCCTGGAGTACTACTAACCACTTGCTTATTGGGCACTTTCCCCCTCTTCCTGCCCAGGCCAATTTTCAGAGTTCAGCACTGTCACACTTTGAATGACAATTGCACGGTCATGCAACACTGTACCCAAATGACATTTTTATCATTTCTTTCACACAAATAGTGGCATTTTTTCACCTCTGTTTTTTTTGGTAAATAAATGAATAAAGACTGAAAAAAGAAAAAAAAAACTTTTTCATAGTGTGTTATAAAATTTTAGAAACAGGTAATTTTTCTCCTTCACTGATCTGCGCTGATGAGGCTACACTGGTGGGCACTGATGAGGCTGCACTGGTAGGTGGCACTGATGGCCAGTGCTGATGGGCGACACTGATGGGCACTTATAAGTGACACTGATGAGGTGGCACTGATAGCCACTGAGTGGCAGCACTGATGGGCACTGTTTGGCAGCACTGGTGGGCACTGATTGGCAGCACTGGTGGGCACACTTTGGCAGCACTGGTGGGCAATGTTGGCACTACACTGATAAACAGGACACTGATAATCAGTGCCCTGATTATCAGTGTAGCTGTCCCTTTAAGAGAAGCCGGTAACTGGCTCTCTTTTCCGATCCTCACGCTGTCAGCATGAGGAAAGGAATGCTGATCACCAGCCTCTATTTACATCCATGATCAGCTGTGATTGGGCACAGCTGATAACGTGGTAAAGAGCAGCTGATTGACTCTTTATCTCAATCTGTGATCAGTAGGGTCCTCCGGACACAGGGCGCACCGCCTGCGTCCTGCAGCGGCCACACAGCGGGTGCAATAACATATGATGGCCTTCCAGAACTAACCCTCTGCGCTGTAGTCCTCATTCGGCTATAGCGCAGTCAGCAAGTGGTTAAAGCGGAACTAAACTCTCTCAATCAATATGAACTCATTTTAACTGTCACGTCATCAAAGCTGTTTGTGTGGTTTTTGCAAACATGTTTAACCACCTCCGCCCTGAAAGGATTTGCCCCCTTCCTGACCAGGCCATTTTTGGCGATTCTGCACTGCGTCAATTTAACTGACAATTGCGTGGTTATGCGATGTTACACCCAAACAAAATTGATGTCCTTTTTTCCCCACAAATAGAGCTTTCTTTTAGTGGCATTTGATCACCTCTGCGGTTTTTATTTTTTGCGCTATAAACAGTCTTTGCTATAACAAACATCCCAAAATTAAAAAAAAAAATATATACATTTTTACCTCAGTTTAGGCCGATATGTATTCCTCTACATATTTTTGTTAAAAAAAAAAATCGCAATAAGCGTGTATTGATTGGTTTGCGCAAAAGTTATAGCGTCTACAAAATAGAGAATAGATTTATGTCATTTTTATTATTATTTTTTTTTTTTACTAGTAATGGCGGCGATCTGCGATTTTTATCGGGACTGCGATATTGCAGCGGTCAGATTGGACACTTTTGACACTATTTTGGGACCACTGACAATTATACAGCGATCAGCGCTAAAAATAGCCATTGATTACTGTATAAATGTCATTGGCAGGGAAAGAGTTAACACTAGGGAGGTCGGTCAAGGGGTTAACTGTGTTCCCTGGGTGTTTTCTAACTGTGAGGGATGGGACTGACTAGGCGAGGAGAGAGATCGGTGTTCATACTTAGTATGTACACACGATCTCTCTCCTCTCTCCTGAGAGAACCAGGATTTGTGTGTCTACGAGTGATCGTGAGTGCCTGGCGGTCATTGCGCCTGCCGGGCACGCGCGCACCCGGTGACCTACAGCTATGGCGATTTGTACAGCTGAGCCAACCTGCCGCAGTATAACTTTTTAGGTCTAAAGATTACATAAAACTCCCAAAGCATATATTTTCTGAAAGCAGACACCCTAGCCAATAAAATAGTGGTAGTTCCGGTTGTTAATGTCACACAATATTAGCACAATGGTTTATGAAATGCAAAACATCAGTAAAAAATACACGAAAAGTTCATTTTAGGGCATACAAACACAATCAATTACCCAATTTTTTGGGAAAGTATATAAAAACCTCCAGCCGCCCCCCCCCCCCACCCCCATCCAAGGGCTACAGCAGGAGAAGCTGAGATTCCCTTCTGATGTCAGCCGGAATGTCATGTGACCACTGTGCTGTCCGCTAAGCCTCTCCCGCTGTAGCCCTTAGATCGGGGGAGGAGAGCGGTGGGAGGTCACATGACCGCAAAGAGGCTAACTGAAAGAAAGTTTTTACTGGCATCATTTTAAACAAACATTTACACTGTGTAGTATGCCTTGGTAGAACAAAGGGGCTGGCAGTAATCTACTCTGACTTTACCCCCCTCCCTGCCCCTCCCCTCCCCACTTGCCACTACTAATAGTGG
This sequence comes from Aquarana catesbeiana, assembly GCF_042186555.1. Classification (NCBI taxonomy): domain Eukaryota; kingdom Metazoa; phylum Chordata; class Amphibia; order Anura; family Ranidae; genus Aquarana; species Aquarana catesbeiana. The sequence goes on from NC_133325.1 coordinate 116,218,407, forward strand.
CAGGTGGGGAGGGGAGGGACAGGGAGGAGATCGCTCACACACAGGAGCTGAGAGGCAGGGAGAGAGAGGGAGAGAGGGGGAGAGAGGGAAGAGAGGAGAGCAGCGGGATGGCCGAGGCACAAAACCTGACCATGGTTTCATGGATCAGCAGGCATGATCACTGTAGTTAGTTCACATAGGGGGGCACAGGAACAGGCAGGATCAACCAGCTTATTTACAGTCCAGAAAGTAACAGATTAGACAGCACAAGCAATATGCTGTTTAACCTCAATTTTGGGCACTTTCACCCCCCTTCCTGCCCAGCCCAATTGTCAGCTTTTAATGCTGTTGTACTTTGAATGATAATTACTCAGTCATTCAGTCTGTGTGAAGGTTATAGAGCCTACAAGCTATGGTACCAATCATTGAAAAATTACCTGATGTACTGACGGCCTATCCCTTTTCTTGAGGCCCTAACATGCCAGGATAGTACAGGATAGTACAAATATTCTCCAAATTACCCCTTTTTGGAAAGTCGACAGTCCAAGGTATTTAGTAAGAGGCATGGCGAGGTTTTTAAAGCTGCCACAATTCTTTGGAAAATTAAGAAGTTATTATTTTTTTTTTTTTTACAAAAATGTCATAACAAGTTATTTTTTCACACACAGCATAGGCATACTTGCAACTAAACCCAAAAACACATTCTGCTACTCCTTCTGAGTATGGCGATACCACATGTGTGAGACTTTTTCAAAGCCTGGCCACATAGAGGGGTCCAACATCCAAGGAGTACCTTCAAGCATTATGTTAAGACCAGACCTTATTCCGATACCTTTTGTTTACAAGTAAAAATCTGTGTTTTTGCTAGAAAATTACTTAGAACCCCCAAATATTATATATTTTTGTAGCAGAGGCTCTAGAGAATAAAATGGTGGGTTTTGCCAATTTTTATGTCACACGGTATTTGCGCAGCAGTTTTTAAAACACAATTTTACACACTAACGCATAAATACATTTTATTGAATTTCAATGTACGCTGAGATAATATAATACCCAAATTTTTGGTAAACTATGGTGTTACTCCAGGCAAATAGATACCAAACATATCACGCTCTAAAATTGCGCACACTTGTGAAACTTCAGTACCTAAAAATACCCATGGGCGATGTTTTATAAGCCTTTATTGGTTACCAGGTTAAAGTTTCACAGGAGATCTGGTGCAAGAATTATTGCTCTTACCCTGACGTTCACAGCGATAGCTCACATTAGTGGGGCAATCGCCGTTTACATATGGGAGCAAAGCGCGCATTTGCCTTTGCACGTGAGCACAGGGGCAATTTAAATTATTTATGTTTTAATGGGACACTGTTACACTAACAGATGTTTTTGTGCGCTTGTACACTTTGACAGATGTTGATCGTCCATTGGCGCACATTAACAGATGTTTATGTCACAATGGAACACTATCACAGATGTTTTTGTGCACTGGTAACGATGTGGATGGGATACTGTGACAGATGTTTTGTGCACTGGTACAGATGTTCATAGGGACACTTGGACAGATGTTCAAGGGACAGGGACAGTGGTGACAGTGATGTTTGCTGTGCTGTGTAGGGATGGCTGCAACCTGTGTGATCTGTGACAGCTCGCTGTGTAAAATCATCCCTTAGGAAGCTGCTCAGCAGGGAGAACTGTCACACGTGTCTCCGTTTACACTGTGAATGCTGTCACACGTGTCTCCGTTTACACTGTGAATGCTGTGATTGGACACAGCTATCACGTGATCGGGAGGGCCAATCACAGCGCCCATATCCAGATCAGTGTTTGGCTGCAGGGCAGCCATCAGAAATTCTTTTTTTGGCCACCTTACACGGTTTTAGGCCTGCCCCCCCCCCCCCCCCGAGCCTGACCACCAACATTCCCCAGGGCTTGCCCACGGGCCATCCCATCGAGTCCACATACCGGCAACATGTCAGCCCCCCAACACCTGTATATATGCCAGCCCCCTCACACCTGTATATATGTCAGCCCCCCCCACACCTGTATATTTGTCAGCCCCCCCACACCTGTATACATGCCAGCCCCCCTCACACCTGTATATATGTCAGCCCCACCCCACACACCTGTATATATGCCAACCCCCCCCACACATGTATATATGCCAGCCCCCTCACACCTGTATGTATGTCAGCCCCACCCCCCCACACACACCTGTATTTATATCAGCCCCCCCACCTGTATATATGCCAGCCCCCCTCACACCTGTATATATGTCAGCCCCTCCTCACACCTGTATATATGTCAGCCCCCTCACTCCTGTATATATGTCAGCCCCCCACCTGTATATATGCCAGCCCACTTCACTCCTGTATATATGTCAGCCCCCCTCACACCTGTATATATGTCAGCCCCCCATCTGTATTTATGCCAGCCCACCTCACTCCTGTATATATGTCAGCCCCCCTCACACCTGTATATATGTCAGCCCCCCCATCTGTATTTATGCCAGCCCACCTCACACCTGTATATATGTCAGCCCCCCACATATATATATGTGTGTGTGTGTGTGTCAGCTCCACACATACACAAATCTGTAAACACACAAGCCTCTGGCCCCTCCCTGTACATAAACAACCCCCCACCCTTTCCTTCACAGCCCCTACTTGTAAAGGAAATCTTCCTACCTAGTCTCAGCTCGTTTTCATAAAGCTGACATGTTGCTGACAGAGGAGCACATTACAGGCAGCTCACACGAGTGGTGGACATGCACATAGTAGCTAGAGGTGGCAGTAAAGAGCTTGATGTTTGAGCTCCATGACACAGAGAGCATCAAAAGCTGCAAGATCATTTCTATAGTGCACAACACGGCTCCTCTTCACCCATAATGCCTATTTCTGGCCCGGGGGCCCCTTACAGTTGTATCAGCTGTACTCCCCTGATGGCGGCCCTGTTTGGCTGTGTCGGAAGATCACAGCCATCTCAAGATAATGCTGCTGCACGCTGCAGGTTCAACCCACGCGTTCTGAGCGATGTGCTCGTACGTTGACTCAGAACAATGAAGCTCCCAGCCCACCGTTCAAGTACAGTGAATGGTTGGGAAGCTGTTAAAGGAACGGGATCTCTTTTTTAAACCTCTTTAAGGCTGCATTCACCTTTTGAATTTTGTGAAAGTGTGCAAAATCACATGTTTTTGCATGTTTGTGTGAGTTTTGGTACCACGCACATAGGGCAGCCAATTGATTTCAGTGGGATGCCCTACACACAACAAACAAAATGGAGAATTTTTTCCTCTGTGGGACTTTAAAAGGCAGAGAGTCTTGGAAACATGAAGATGTATCAATATTATATATTTATTAGAATAAGTTAAAATATGGTGAATTGAATAAAAAATCAGATGCATATATACAAAAAGGTGGGTGAGAATAACAGGAAATATTGCAACGATACAATAACACCACTTCACGCTGTCCTGACAAATGGACTAGGACAAGAAAATGCTGACGCGTTTCAAGGTTGAAAATGATGAAACCTCTTCTTCAACCTTGAAATGTGTCTTTTTCCATAAAGTTCTTGGCCCTACCACAATATACACGCAACAAACAGGGCAAAGTAGCTTATGTAACTTTTTGAGACCTTCGTGTGTTTTTTAATCACTCATTTTGCCACGTTTTTATGCATGTTTTTCCTCATGAAAAACGCACATCTTTTTTGTCACATTTAGGTTACAATTAATGAAGAATGGCAATGCAAGTTTAAGAGGTGTTTTTTGCACATTCTATTAACAAAATCATACACTTTTACAAGCAATCACAAAACAGTGTGTGAATGCTGCCTCCATGTTTTTTTTTGTTTTTTGTCATTATTTTTAGGCTTTTTTCCCTTTGTTTCCTCCTGGTGATCAAACTAGTCATAAACGTCCTGTCTTGGGGTGCGTGCACTCTGGATAGAGGAGCAATGGACACACCTTTGGACAGCAGCTATGTCAATCTGGGTGAAAGGGAGTGCACACTGATGCTGATAAAATAAATAAATAAATAAATAAATATAAATATATATATATATATATATATTTATTTATATTTATATATACAGTCAGGTCCATAAATATTGGGACATCGACACAATTCTAATCTTTTTGGCTCTGTACACCACCACAATGGATTTGAAATTAAACAAACAAGATGTGCTTTAACTGCAGACTTTCAGCTTTAATTTGAGGGTATTTACATGCAAATCAGGTGAACGGTGTAGGAATTACAACGGTTTGTATATGTGTCTCACACTTTTTAAGGGACCAAAAATAATGGGACAATTGGCTGCTCAGCTGTTCCATGGCCAGGGGTGTGTTATTCCCTCGTTATCCCATTTACAAGGAGCAGATAAAAGGTCCAGAGTTAATTTCAAGTGTGCTATTTGCATTTGGAATCTGTTGCTGTCAACTCCCAATATGAGGGGGGGAGAACCTCTGGGGGAATCTAGGATGGAAAAGGACCTCGGGGTCCTAGTGGATGATAGGCTCAGCAATGGCATGCAATGCCAAGCTGCTGCTAATAAAGCAAACAGAATATTGGCATGCATTAAAAGGGGGATCAACTCCAGAGATAAAAGGATAATTCTCCCGCTCTACAAGACTCTGGTCCGGCCGCACCTGGAGTATGCTGTCCAGTTCTGGGCACCAGTCCTCAGGAGGGATGTACTGGAAATGGAGCGAGTACAAGGAAGGGCAACAAAGCTAATAAAGGGTCTGGAGGATCTTAGTTATGAGGAAAGGTTGCGAGCACTGAACTTATTCTCTCTGGAGAAGAGACGCTTGAGAGGGGATATGATTTCAATTTACAAATACTGTACTGGTGACCCCACAATAGGGATAAAACTTTTTCGCAGAAGAGAGTTTAATAAGACTCGTGGCCACTCATTACAATTAGAAGAAAAGAGGTTTAAACTTAAACTACGTAGAGGGTTCTTTACTGTAAAAGCGGCAAGGATGTGGAATTCCTTTCCACAGGCGGTGGTCTCAGCGGGGAGCATTGATAGCTTTAAGAAACTATTAGATAATCACCTGAATGACCGCAACATACAGGGATATGTAATGTAATACTGACACATAATCACACACATAGGTTGGACTTGATGGACTTGTGTCTTTTTTCAACCTCACCTACTATGTAACTATGAGATCCAAAGAGCTGTCACTATCAGTGAAGCAAGCCATTATTAGGTTGAAAAAACAAAACAAACCCATCAGAGAGATAAAAAAAAAACATTAGGTGTGGCCAAATCAACTGTTTGGAACATCCTTAAAAAGATAGAACGCACCGGTGAGCTCAGCAACACCAAAAGACCCGGAGGAAACGGAAAAAAACTGTGGTGGACGACTGAAGAATTCTTTCCCTGGTGAAGAAAACACCCTTTTCAACAGTTGGCCAGATCAAGCGCTCTCTCCAGGAGGTAGGTGTATGTGTGTCAAAGTCAACAATCAAGAGAAGACTTCACCAGAGTGAATACAGAGGGTTCACCACAAGATGTAAACCATTGGTGAGCCTCAAAAACAGGAAGGCCAGATTAGAGTTTGCCAAACAACATCTAAAAAAAGCCTTCACAGTTCTGGAACAACATCCTATGGACAGATGAGACCAAGGTCAACTTGTACCAGAGTGATGGGAAGAGAAGAGTATGGAGAAGGAAAGGAACTGCTCATGATCCAAAGCATACCACCTCATCAGTGAAGCATGGTGGTGGTAGTGTCATGGCGTGGGCATGTATGGCTGCCAATGGAACTGGTTCTCTTGTATTTATTGATGATGTGACTGCTGACAAAAGCAGCAGGATGAATTCTGAAGTGTTTCAGGCAATATTATCTGCCCATATTCAGCAAAATTCTTCAGAACTCATTGGATGGTGCTTCACAGTGCAGATGGACAATGACCCGAAGCATACTGCGAAAGCAACCAAAGAGTTTTTTAAGGGAAAGAAGTGGAATGTTATGCAATGGCCAAGTCAATCACCTGACCTGAATCCGATTGAGCATGCATTTCACTTGCTGAAGACAAAACTGAAGGGAAAATTCCCCAAGAACAAGCAGGAACTGAAGACAGTTGCAGTAGGGGCCTGGCAGAGCATCATCAAGGATGAAACCCAGCATCTGGTGATGTCTATGTGTTCCAGACTTCAGGCTGTAATTGACTGCAAAGGATTTGCAACCAAGTATTAAAAAGTGAAACATTTGATGGATGATTGTTAATCTGTCCCATTACTTTTGGTAGGCACATACCTTTGGGAGGCACATATACAAACTGTTGTAATTCCTACACCGTTCACCTGATTTGGATGTAAATACCCTCAAATTAAAGCTGAAAGTCTGCAGTTAAAACACATCTGTTTCATTGCAAATCCATTGTGGTGGTGTATAGAGCCAAAAAGATTAGAATTGTGTTGATGTCCCAAATACATATATATATATATATATATATATATATATATATATATATATATATATATATATATATATATATATATATATATATATATATATATATATATATATATATATATATATTAATATATATATTAATATATATATATATATTAATTGTGAGGGGGTTAGCTTGGCAGTGGATATCTGTGACCCCCTGGAAAAGTTCACTACACAAAAATTAGGCACAGCAAACAGCAGTGAAGGTGAAAAAAACAAAGGTGAGGTTTATTTACACTAAATACAATGGTCAAAACAGCACAACAAAAAGAAAGATGAAAATAAATACTTGCCAACTTGGCCACCATCTACATACACAGGTTCCCTGGCTATCAGTTAAGTGCAGCCTTGTGCTGCTCCCAGCATCTATCTCCCTGTTATAGAGGCTTGCCACACAGGCATTGTCTCACCGCACAGACAGGTATCACGCTCCCCAGTCTAACTAGGCACAAAACTGGTTCCAGGGTGGAGCACCTCCCTAAGCATGCTGGGAGTTTTTGCAGAGGTCTTAATGAGACAACTTACTTCAGCTGGGCTCATTACCTCTACACCTGCAGGACTCTCAGCACTTCCCCCTAGTGGTACAAATCTGCATAGAGCCTGAATCTAGGACACACATACCTGCCGTCCTGGACGCAACAAGGCAATTTTACCTGCCTGTATATATACAGTATACATGTATTGTTTATTGTAGCAATTTCAAAAATTGAAGACAGCATCAAAGAAAAACAAGTAAAGAGAACCTGTTGACGCGTTTCACACCATATGGTGCTTAGTTGTAACATACATCCTCTCAGTTCACAGCCTCTAAATACTCTTGAATTTGCTACAATCACAGCTGAACTCACTCAGTGATCAGTTCTCCCACACACAACATCACACATAATAACAAAAGAGAAGCCAGATCATTCCAGGATGTCACTATTTGAATCAGCCAGACCTATAGTATCTCACAAAAGTAAGAACACCCCTCACATGTTTGTAAATATTTTATTTTATCTTTTCATGTGACAACACTGAAGAATTGACACTTTGCTACAATGTAAAGTAGTGAGTGTACAGTATGCATGTGCAATTCGTTTCGTTCCGAATTAGTTTTTTAACGAATTTTGAGAAATTCGTTAATTTGGGAATATCCGAATTAACGAAAACCCGTTTAATGAATTTTTTCCGAATATTCGTAAATTCGATAAAGTTGGACATTCGTAAATTTGGGCATTCGTACATTCGTACATTAGTAAATTAGTGAATTCGTAAATTTGTAAATTCGGAAATCTGAAATAATAGTTAACTAATAATAACTTAACTATTAGTAATTACTAGTAACTTTTAAATTATAGGTATTGTAATTTCCTTTCAAATTTGGCTGTTAGTGAACGTAACACATACAAATTTATCCAAAGTTATGAATGATCCCAAAAAACAGAATGGAACGTAATGAATTAATAATAATAAATAACAATAATAATAACAACATTTTATTATTATTATTTATTATTAATTTGTTCCGTTCCATTTGTTTAGATGCAGCATTTGTTTTGGATAATTCGTAAATTCTGATAAATTCTTATTTGTTACGTTCACTAAAAAAGTCAAATTTGAAAGGAAATTACAATACCTATAATTTAGTAGTTAGTTACTATTTCAGATTTTTGAATTTTCGGGTTTTTGGATTTTCAAACTTAAAATTTACAAATTTCCGAATTATCTAATTTACAAATGTACGATTTTACGAATGTACAAATTTACGAATGTACAAATGTAAAATGTACGAATGTACGAATGAACGAATGTTCGAATTTACGAATGTACGAACGTACGAATGAACGCATTTACGAATGAACAAATTTACGAATCGCGATCATAACGAATGACCCGAAAAACGAAAAAATGAACAAATTTTTTTGGCTGTGCACATGTCTAGTGTACAGCTTTTATAACAGTGTATATTAGCTGTCCCCTCAAAATAACTCAACAAACAGCCATTAATGTCTAAACAAAAGTGAGTACACCACTAAGTAAAAATGTCCGAATTGGGACCAAAGTGTCAATATTTTGTGTGGCCACCATTATTTTCCAGCACTGCCTTACCCCTCCAAAGGAAGGGGATCATGCTCTGCTTCAGTATGTCACAGTACATGTTGTCATTCATGGTTCCCTCAATGAACTGTACCTCCCCAGTGTTGGCAGCACTCATGTAGCCCCAGATCATGACACTCCCACCATGCTTGACTGTAGGCAAGACACACTTGTCTTTGTACTCCTCACCTGGTTGCCGCCACACAGACTTGATACCATCTGAACCAAATAACTTTATCTTGGTCTCATCAGACCACAGGACATGGTTCCAGTAATCCACGTCCTTAGTCTGCTTGTCTTCAGCAAACTGTTTGTGGGCTTTTTTGTGCATCATCTTTAGAAGAGGCATCCTTCTGGGACAACAGCCATGCAGAACAATTTGATGCAGTGTGCGGCATATGGTCTGAGGACTGACAGGCTGACCCCCCACCCCTTCAACCTCTGCAGCAATGCTGGCAGCACTCATACGTCTAGTTCCCAAAGACAACCTCTGGATATGACGCTGAGCATGTGCACTCAACTTCTTTGGTTGACCATGGCGAGGCCTGTTCTGAGTGGAACCTGTATGGTCTTGGCCAAGGTGCTGCAGCTCAGTTTCAGGGTCTTGGCAATCTTCTTATAGCCTAGGCCATCTTTATGTAGAGCAACAATTCTTTTTTTTTCAGACCCTCAGAGAGTTATTTGCCATGAGGTGTCATGTTGAACTTCCAGCAACCAGTATGAGATAGTGAGAGTGATAACACCAAATTTAACACACCTGCTCCCCATTCACACCTGAGACCTTGTAACAGTTAGTGTTACCTTGTAACACTAACGAGTCACATGACACTGGGGAGGGAAATTGGCTAATTGGGCCCAATTTGGACATTATCACTTAGGGGTGTACTCACTTTTGTTGTCAGCGGTTTAGGCATTAATGGCTGTGTATTGAGTTGTTTTGAGGGGAAAGCAAATTTACACTGTTATACAAGCTGTATACTCACTACAGTACTTTACATTGTAGAAAAGTGTAATTTCTTCAGGTGCCACATGATAAGATATAATAAAATATTTACAAAGATGTGAGGGGTGTACTCACTTTTGTGAGATACTGTATGCATACATAAAAGCAATATACTAAAAAGTCATATGTGTATATAGATATGCACCGCACCAAAATATAAATAATAAACAGTAAGTATACATAACTATTAAATATAACATGAACTATAAATGGGACAAGTATTAACACCTACCTGATACACATATGCATACCCATAACATATTTAATACACATATTCAGCATGGAGACACATCCTGATTGTCAGCAAAAGCGACGGATCTGGAGAATCTCAATGTGTTACAGAGGTCATGCATACAAATAGTTCAGATACAAAAGGCAGATGTTAGTGCAAAAAAAAAGCATACAGTGTATTTCATTGACATTTGGGGGACACAAAGGACCCCTTTCTTAAGATGACAGACAAGAGATGTGTATATATATATATATATATATATATATATATATATATATATATATACATATATATATATATATATATATATATATATATATATACTGCTCAAAAAAATTAAAGGAACACTTTTTAATCAGAGTATAGCATCAAATAAACTTCTGGGATATTGATCTGGTCAGTTAAGTAGCAGTGGGGTTTTTTAATCAGTTTCAGTTGCTTTGGTGTTAATGAAATTAACAACAGGTGCACTAGATGGGCAACAATGAGACAACCTTCAAAACAGGAATGTTATAAAGGTGGAGGCCACTGACATTTTTTTTACCTACTTTTCTGACTGTTTTCACTAGTTTTGCATTTGGCTAGGGTCAGTGTCACTACTGGTAGCATGAGGCGATACTTGGACCCTATAGAGGTTGCACAGGCAGTCCAACTCCTCCAGGATGGTACAAAAATATGTGCCATTGTCAGAAGGTTTGCTGTGTCCCCCAGCACAGTCTCAAGAGCATGGAGGAGATTCCAGGAGACAAACAGTTACTCTAGGAGAGCTGGACAGGGCCATAGGAGGTCCTTAACCAATCAGCAGGACTAATTGCTGCTCCTTTGTGAAAGGAGGAACAGGATGAGCACTGTTAGAGCCCGACAAAATGACCTCCAGCAGGCCACTGGTGTGAATGTCTCTAATAGGGATGAGCCGAACACCCCCCGGTTTGGTTCGCACGAGAACCTGCGAACGGACCGAAAATTCGCACGAACGTTAGAACCCCATTGACGTCTATGGGACTCGAACGTTCGAAATCAAAAGTGCTCATTTTAAAGGCTAATTTGAATGGTATTGTCCTAAAAAGGGTTTGGGGACCCAGGTCCTGTCCCAGGGGACATGTATCAATGCAAAAAAAAAACTTTTAAAAACTGACGTTTTTTCGGGAGCAGTGATTTTAATGTTGCCTAAAGTAAAAAAAAAAGTGAAATATTCCTTTAAATATCGTACCTGGGGGTGTCTATAGTATACCTGTAAAGTGGCACGTGTTTCCCGTGCTTAGAACAGTCCCTGCACAAAATGTAATTTTTAAAGGAATAAAAGTCATTTAAAACTGCTTGCGGCCTTAATGTAATGTCAGGTCCTGGCAATATGGATGAAAATCAGTGAGACAAACGGCATGGGTACCCCCCAGTCCATTACCAGGCCCTTTGGGTCTTGTATGGATATTAAAGGGAACCCCGCGCCCAAATTAAAAAAGGAAACAGTAGGTTTGTTGTTAAGTAGAATCTGTTTGTAATTTTGAACTGGTACATTTTTAACGTGTTTAGCTCCAGCCAAAAAATCTATTTTAAGCTTTTTGGAAAACATAGAGAAGGGTTATCACCCCTGTGACATTTGTTTTGCTGTCTGTGCTCCTCTTCAGAAAATTTCACCTCCCAATGACAAATGTTTTTTGAAAATTTGGGTTTTTTTGTGAAACAAGGATTGGTTATAAAGCATCAGTGGAAAGGAGAAAAGTTTTTCCCATATTAACTCTTACAGGAGAGAATTTCCCTTCCTAGGGGTAGATTTCATCTCACTTCCTGTTGTCTCCTTCCGTTTGCAAGTAGGAGTCATTTGTAAGTTAGATGTTTGAAAGTAGGGGCCTGCCCTATACACTCTGCAGAAATTTGGGCCTTAGGTGTTGTTGTGGCCACAACACTGTAAGCCCTCACAGGGCCCTGCTGTCAAATATTAGATCAAGAATTGTAATTACATGCCCCTGTTGAACAGGGGCAGAAAAATTGGGCCTTTGGTGGTGGTGGTGGTGCTGGTGCCACAACACTGTAAGTCCTCACTCGCTCTTGGTGGGTGCAGAAACGGGCCCTGCTGTGAAATATTAGATCAAGAATTGTAATTACATGCCCCTGTTGAACAAGGGCAGAAAAATTGGGCCTTTGGTGGTGGTGGTGGTGCTGGTGCCACAACACTGTAAGTCCTCACTCGCTCTTGGTGGGCGCAGAAACGGGCCCTGCTGTGAAATATTAGATCAAGAATTGTAATTACATGCCCCTGTTGAACAAGGGCAGAAAAACTGGGCCTTTGGTGGTGGTGGTGGTGGTGGTGGTGCCACAACACTGTAAGTCCTCACTCGCTCTTGGTGGGCGCAGAAATGGGCCCTGCTGTGAAATATTAGATCAAGAATTATAATTACATGCCCCTGTTGAACAGGGGCTGAAAAATTAGGCCTTAGGCACTGGTGCTGGTGCCACAACACTACAACCCCTCACAGATACTCTAGTTGGAACGCAGGAACGAGCCCTGCTGCAAAGTATTGCATCAAAAATTGTAATTACATGCCCCTGTTAAACAGGGGCTGAAAAATTAGGCCTTAGGCACTGGTGCTGGTGCCACAACACTGCAACACCTCACAGATACTCTAGTTGGAACGCAGGAACGAGCCCTGCTGCAAAGTATTGCATCAAAAATTGTAATTACACGCCCCTGTTAAACAGGGGCTGAAAAATTGGGCCTTAGGCACTGGTGGTGGCGCCCAGAACCAAAAATGTTCTTACAAGCTATCAGCGTGATCATTGAGGAGGAAGAGGATAATTACTCAGCATAGTCACTCAGCATCAGCATAGGCAGTCTTTGAAGGGATCTGAGATTTCAAAAAAAATTATGCAGTTACATCAGCATCAGGTGCTTGGTAGCTGGTGGTGATCCAAGACTGATTCATTTTTATGAAGGTCAGTCGATCGACCGAGTCGGTGGACAGACGCACCCTGTGATCGGTTACAAAGCCACCAGCAGCACTGAATGTGCGTTCCGAAAGAACGCTGGATGCAGGACAGGCCAGTAGCTCAATTGCATACTGTGCAAGCTCTGGCCAGTGATCCATCCTCAAGACCCAGTAACCCAGAGGGTTTTCGGTGGGAAAGGTGTCCAAGTCAGATCTTGCCCCTAGGTATTCCTGCACCATGTAAAACAGACGCTGGCGATGGTTGCTGGAACCAATCATACCTTGGGGCTGCGGACCAAAAAATTGTCTGAACGCATCGGTCAGAAGGCCACCTTCTACACCACTCCTTCTTTGACTGACTGAAGCCTCAGCAACAAGTTGTCCAGAAACAGGAGTTTGTAACCTCCCAGTCTCTGGGAACGCGTTGCACAGACCTTTCTGCAAGGCCTCCCAAAGATGTTTCATCCTCTGCTCCCTCTGCGATGGCAAGATAAGGTCCGCAACCTTACCCTTGTAACGTGGATCAAGGAGGGTTGCCAGCCAGTATTGGTCCTTCTCCTTGAAACCACGAATACAAGGATCCTTACGCAGGCTTTGCAGCATCAGGGAGGCCATGCAGCGTAGGTTTGCTGAGGCATTCGGTCCGGAGTCCTCTGGGTCACTAAGGACGACATGGTCCGCAGCCACCTCCTCCCAGCCATGTACAAGTCTATGTGTTTCTTGGGACTGATCCCTTAAAGACTGCTGCTGAGTGCCAGGCTCCACCTCCATACTGACACAATCTTCCTCCTCCTCCTCCTCGTCCTCTTCCTGTGTGATCGGCGGGCATGCAGGAACACTGTCTGGATAAAGAGGGCCTTGAGAGCTAAGGAAGTCCTCCTCTTCCTGCCTCTGTTCTGCCCCAAGTGCCCTGTCCTTTATTCCACGCAGCGTGTGCTCCAACAGGTGGACAAGGGGGACAGTGTCACTGATGCATGCACTGTCACTGCTCACCATCCTCGTGGCCTCCTCAAATGGTGACAGGACAGTGCATGCATCCCTGATCATGGCCCACTGGCGTGGGGAAAAAAAACCAAGCTCCCCTGACCCTGTCCTGGTGCCATAGTCACACAGGTATTCATTGATGGCCCTCTGCTGCGTGTGCAGCCGCTGCAGCATGGCCAACGTTGAGTTCCACCTGGTGGGCATGTCACAGATTAGGCAGTTCTTGGGCAGGTTAAACTCCTTTTGGAGGTCCGCCAGCCGAGCACTGGCATTATATGACCGGCGGAAATGCACACAGACTTTCCTGGCCTGCCTCAGGACATCCTGTAAGCCCGGATACCTGCCCAAGAACCGCTGCACCACCAAGTTAAGGACGTGAGCCAAACAGGGCATATGGGTCATTTGTCCCTGTCGGAGGGCAGAGAGGAGGTTGGTGCCATTGTCGCAAACCACCATTCCTGCCTTAAGTTGGCGTGGCGTCAACCACCTCTGAACCTGCCCCTGCAGAGCTGACAGAACCTCTGCCCCAGTGTGGCTCCTGTCCCCCAAGCACACCAGCTCAAGCACCGCATGGCATCTTTTGGCCTGCGTACTTGCGTAGTCCCTTGAACGGCTATAGAGCACCGCTGGTTCCGAGGACAAAGCACAGGAAGAGGCCATGGAGGAAGAAGAAGAGAGGGGGTGGAGGAGAGAGGTGTGTCACAATCATTAGTAATGGCATTTTGGAGGCGTGGTGGCGGAACAACCTCCAACACTACTGCACCTTGTCCTGCATCCTTCCCAGCTGCCAGCAGAGTCACCCAATGCGCCGTGAAACTTAGGTAATGTCCTCGTCCATGCCTGTTACGCTCTTGTATTATGAGTCTGTATTATTATTATACCTAATTGAGTCTATAATCCATAGCCTTGTTCGTGGTTGCGAATAGAGTAAAATCGCATCGCAACCGTGAGCAATGAGGGATCCAGTGGATCCGATGCAAATTTCCTTATCTGGGTTGTTATACACTTACTATTTTGTGTATCTGGGAGATATTTCTGTGTATTTGAGAGTTATGTCCTTTCAAACAAATCTATTTAAACGTTGAAATTATGTTGCCATTTCTGGGTGGCTGTGGTTCTTGCATACTTTTGGGAATATTGTTAGAATTGTCAGTGCGCAGTTTCTAATGTTTTACCTTGTATTATTAATAAGTAATTATGTAGAAAACTTTTGTCATTTGTTGTTTTTCACAAATCGCATATGTGAGCTCGTTTGTGTGCCTCTCGATCGGCGCCTCCCCGCTTGCAGCTTGCGCCATCGGGGCCCCTGTGATGCCTGCACTGTCGCATGCTCCCTGGGTCGGGGATCACGTTCCCTGATGTGTCTTCCCGGCAGGGTGGGGAGCTCAGTCACCTGCGCTCCCCTTGTCTCTCCCCGTGGATGCCCGGATTCCCGGGTTGGCCGCCCACGGGTGTGATTACCCTGCCGGCGGCATCCCTCATCACCTTCGGACATTGCGTGCGGTGTGCGCGCATGTGCGGGTCGCATGTGCGTGCGGCCTCATGGTGTCACATATTTTACGGCGAAGGTGACGACAGATGTCGGGGCTTCGCCTTGATGGATGCCGAGGGAGCCACACGAGGCCTGCCAATGGCGGCCATAGTCTCCCTCTACACTCCGGGGTTAAGGGGCGGAAGAAACGATACCTGTTGTTAATTTCAGTACTAATTAAGGACACTATTTAATGAGGGTGGATTTGGGTGTGATCCCTCCACTTCCTCCTTGGACGGCCAGACTCTTTTCCTCAACAGTAGGAGTGAGTAAGAACTTATGATACCTCTGATTATCAATGCTTTGTCAGACCCCATAGAATAATATTTTACTTATATTTAATTTTGATTTATGTGCACACTAGCTTTGGATGCCGTAGACTTAGATACTTGGCAATATCATGCACTTTTTCCTCAAATTCACACATCACATTCACTGTGCACATCCTTCACTTCTCTTCCTATCACTGCCATTGTCAGCATTTAAGGACAAGGTCATCCCTGACATATTCTATATTGGTTATACCAATATAGTCACTCCACTCATTCTATTATCCTTCACATGATCATTTCAAGTTGCAATAGATTATTACAATACTTTCTGACCGCCCAATAGTTAAATCTAACTACTAACCTATATGGGTATATTCAGGAGCTAACGCTCTGACAATTTTCGTAGGTTCCGGCCCCACCCCCCAGTGGTGTGTTGGTAGGGGGGCAATTATATGTGTGACTCCTTGCAAGCCATATCAAGTGGATTCCTGTTCCCCCTTCTTCCTGGGGTGCTGCTACGTGCGGGCACACTGGATGGTCTGGCTGCTGTGTGGGGAGGCTCTGATCGAGGGGTACATCCAAACTCAGTGGTAATTATGTGCAAAGTGTTGCTAAACAAACTTGCCTATGCTGTAATTCTTTTAAATAAGCTGGACATACTGTTATAAATTTTTCTTCTTTTTTGTAGCAAACTCATCCTCTGAAGAGACCCCAAAATTCATGGGTCGAAACGCGTCAGGATTGTTATGCAATAGCCTTATCATATGCTGTGTATAACCTATGTTTGCTATTATATGTATTTGGTATGGGTATTTTCCCACTGGAGCTCCCAATTTATATTTATATGTTACATTCATTCATTACCCTTCAATAAAGCACTTTAATATAATATTTTATTTAATGCCTTGTTCATATCTATGGTTAGCTGCCTAAAAACCCCGCTCGGGGGACCTTTTTCCATTTTTTTGTCCATATTGGGGTGAGCAGCATTGACTCCTTAATGTGTCTTC
Source organism: Aquarana catesbeiana (assembly GCF_042186555.1). Lineage (NCBI taxonomy): Eukaryota > Metazoa > Chordata > Amphibia > Anura > Ranidae > Aquarana > Aquarana catesbeiana. The sequence continues at coordinate 116,234,893 of NC_133325.1, forward strand.
CCTCTTTTGCTATGTCCTTGTCCATGCCTGCTGGACCATGAATCAGCAGTAATATGCACCTTACCGCTGACCGCCCTGTCCAGCGAGGCATGGACATTGCCTTCCACATGCCAGTAGAGAGCCGGAATCACCTTCCGTGAGAAAAAGTGGCGTTTGGGTACCTGCCACTGAGGAACCGCACATTCCACAAACTCACGGAAGGGGGCAGAGTCTACCAACTGAAAAGGCAGCAGATTAAGTGCTAGCAATTTTGCCAAGCTAGCATTCAACCGCTGGGCATGTGGATGGCTGGGAGCAAACTTCTTTCAGCGGTGCAGCAGCTCAGGCAGGGAAATTTGCCTGGTACAATCTGACGTCAGTGTACCGAAAGCAGATTGCCCACAAGTACTTGGCTGTGACACACCTAATTCTACACCATCATTCCTCTCAGTGCAGGTCTCAGAGAGGACTGAAGGTATAGTGGGGTTGGAGATCTCAGCTGATGAGGAGCAATAGGGGAGGTCCTCTTTGTTCTTTGGTGTGGGTCTTTTAGATACGCTTGCCAATGAACTGCATGGCAGGTCAACATATGTCTGGTCAAGCATGTGGTACCCAAGCGGGAGATGTTTTGGCCACGCGAGATACGCATGAGACATATGTTGCAAATAGCAGCAGTGCGATCTGATGCACTCGTCTCAAAAAAGGCCCACACCAAAGAACTTTTTGAATAATGCGCAGAGACTGCAGCGCCCTGCACATGTGGAGCTTTGGGGTGTGATGCAGTCAGTGTGCTGCCCTTAGGCTGGCCCCTGGAGGGCATCCTGCCTCGTTGGTGATGTGCCGCCTCCTCCTCCTCCTCCTCCTCTCTCCTATCAGGCACCCACGTTGAGTCAGTGACCTCATCATCCCCTCCCTCCCCATCACTGGAGCAAACCTGGCAGTATGCTGCAGCAGGGGGAGCATGACTGCCAGATTGCTGTCCTTCTTGGGCACCCCCTCTGTCCGTGCTCACGTTACTGCCTTCATCGAGCTCAGTATCATCATCAGAGCCTTCCAAACGCTGGGCATCCTCCTGGAGCATGTACCCAACACTGTGGTCAAACAGTTCGAGGGACTCCTCAGGAGGACATGGTGGGGCTAGGGAAGGAGTCACTGATGACATGGAGCCGAGGGAAGAGGCCGCTGCTTTGCCAGACAAAGTACCCTGAGCATGGGTGAGAGAGGATGAGGAGGATGAGGACGGCTTGGTCATCCACTTGACCAAGTCTTCCACATGTTGCGGCTCAACACGGCCAGCTGCCGAAAAAAAGGCCAAGCGTGTCCCACGGCCACGTGCTGATGAGGATGCACCGTCTCCACAACCAGCACTAGACACAGAGCCTGCTTGCCCTCTTTTATTGGCTTGTGACTGTCTGCCTCTCCTTCTTGGCCTTCCAGACATACTAATGGCCTGTAGCTGCACTAAGCTGGGATATATATATATATATATATATATATATATATATATATATATATATATGTACTGATACTGCAGCTAGCAAAATCAACTGCCTGCCTGTAGTATGAGAACACCACCAACCTTCTACAGGTAGCTTTAGCTGAACACTGTGCAGAGCTCGCAAAAAAATAACTTGTAGGTTTAGCTGAACACTGTGAGGAGGATGCACCACACTAACTTGTAGTTTTAGCTGAACACTGTGAGCAGGAAGCACTACACTAACTTGTAGCTTTAGATGAACACTGTGCAGAGGTCTCACTACACTAACTTGTAGTTTTAGCTGAACACTGTGAGCAGGACGCACTACACTAACTTGTAGTTTTAGATGAACACTGTGCAGAGGTCTCACTACACTAACTTGTAGTTTTAGCTGAACACTGTGAGCAGGACGCACTACACTAACTTGTAGTTTTAGATGAACACTGTGCAGAGGTCTCACTACACTAACTTGTAGTTTTAGCTGAACACTGTGAGCAGGACACACTACACTAACTTGTAGCTTTAGATGAACACTGTGCAGAGGTCTCACTACACTAACTTGTAGTTTTAGCTGAACACTGTGAGCAGGACGCACTACACTAACTTGTAGTTTTAGATGAACACTGTGCAGAGGTCTCACTACACTAACTTGTAGTTTTAGCTGAACACTGTGAGCAGGACGCACTACACTAACTTGTAGCTTTAGATGAACACTGTGCAGAGCTTGCAAAAAAATAACTTGTAGGTTTAGCTGAACACTGTGAGGAGGATGCACCACACTAACTTGTAGTTTTAGCTGAACACTGTGAGCAGGACGCACTACACTAACTTGTAGCTTTAGATGAACACTGTGCAGAGGTCTCACTACACTAACTTGTAGTTTTAGCTGAACACTGTGAGCAGGACGCACTACACTAACTTGTAGCTTTAGATGAACACTGTGCAGAGGTCTCACTACACTAACTTGTAGTTTTAGCTGAACACTGTGAGCAGGACGCACTACACTAACTTGTAGCTTTAGATGAACACTGTGCAGAGCTCGCAAAAAAATAACTTGTAGGTTTAGCTGAACACTGTGAGGAGGACGCACCACACTAACTTGTAGTTTTAGCTGAACACTGTGAGCAGGACGCACTACACTAACTTGTAGCTTTAGATGAACACTGTGCAGAGGTCTCGCTACACTAACTTGTAGTTTTAGCTGAACACTGTGAGCAGGACGCACTACACTAACTTGTAGCTTTAGATGAACAATGTGCAGAGGTCTCACTACACTAACTTGTAGTTTTAGCTGAACACTGTGAGCAGGACGCACTACACTAACTTGTAGCTTTAGATGAACACTGTGCAGAGGTCTCACTACACTAACTTGTAGTTTTATCTGAACACTGTGAGCAGGACGCACTACACTAACTTGTAGTTTTAGATGAACACTGTGCAGAGGTCTCACTACACTAACCTGTAGTTTTAGCTAAACACTGTGAGCAGGACGCACTACACTAACTTGTAGCTTTAGATGAACACTGTGCAGAGCTCGCAAAAAAATAACTTGTAGGTTTAGCTGAACACTGTGAGGAGGACACACCACACTAACTTGTAGTTTTAGCTGAACACTGTGAGCAGGATGCACTACACTAACTTGTAGCTTTAGTTGAACACTGTGCAGAAGTCTCACTACACTAACTTGTAGTTTTAGCTGAACACTGTGAGCAGGACGCACCACACTAACTTGTAGTTTTAGCTGAACACTGTGAGCAGGACCCACTACACTAACTTGTAGCTTTAGATGAACACTGTGCAGAGCTCGCAAAAAAATAACTTGTAGGTTTAGCTGAACACTGTGAGGAAGACACACCACACTAACTTGTAGTTTTAGCTGAACACTGTGAGCAGGATGCACTACACTAACTTGTAGTTTTAGATGAACACTGTGCAGAGGTCTCACTACACTAACTTGTAGTTTTAGCTGAACACTGTGAGCAGGACGCACTACACTAACTTGTAGCTTTAGATGAACACTGTTCAGAGCTCGCAAAAAAATAACTTGTAGGTTTAGCTGAACACTGTGAGGAGGATGCACCACACTAACTTGTAGTTTTAGCTGAACACTGTGAGCAGGAAGCACTACACTAACTTGTAGCTTTAGATGAACACTGTGCAGAGGTCTCACTACACTAACTTGTAGTTTTAGCTGAACACTGTGAGCAGGACGCACTATACTAACTTGTAGTTTTAGATGAACACTGTGCAGAGGTCTCACTACACTAACTTGTAGTTTTAGCTGAACACTGTGAGCAGGACGCACTACACTAACTTGTAGTTTTAGATGAACACTGTGCAGAGGTCTCACTACACTAACTTGTAGTTTTAGCTGAACACTGTGAGCAGGACACACTACACTAACTTGTAGCTTTAGATGAACACTGTGCAGAGGTCTCACTACACTAACTTGTAGTTTTAGCTGAACACTGTGAGCAGGACGCACTACACTAACTTGTAGTTTTAGATGAACACTGTGCAGAGGTCTCACTACACTAACTTGTAGTTTTAGCTGAACACTGTGAGCAGGACACACTACACTAACTTGTAGCTTTAGATGAACACTGTGCAGAGGTCTCACTACACTAACTTGTAGTTTTAGCTGAACACTGTGAGCAGGACGCACTACACTAACTTGTAGTTTTAGATGAACACTGTGCAGAGGTCTCACTACACTAACTTGTAGTTTTAGCTGAACACTGTGAGCAGGACACACTACACTAACTTGTAGCTTTAGATGAACACTGTGCAGAGCTTGCAAAAAAATAACTTGTAGGTTTAGCTGAACACTGTGAGGAGGATGCACCACACTAACTTGTAGTTTTAGCTGAACACTGTGAGCAGGACGCACTACACTAACTTGTAGCTTTAGATGAACACTGTGCAGAGGTCTCACTACACTAACTTGTAGTTTTAGCTGAACACTGTGAGCAGGACGCACTACACTAACTTGTAGCTTTAGATGAACACTGTGCAGAGGTCTCACTACACTAACTTGTAGTTTTAGCTGAACACTGTGAGCAGGACGCACTACACTAACTTGTAGCTTTAGATGAACACTGTGCAGAGCTCGCAAAAAAATAACTTGTAGGTTTAGCTGAACACTGTGAGGAGGACGCACCACACTAACTTGTAGTTTTAGCTGAACACTGTGAGCAGGACGCACTACACTAACTTGTAGCTTTAGATGAACACTGTGCAGAGGTCTCGCTACACTAACTTGTAGTTTTAGCTGAACACTGTGAGCAGGACGCACTACACTAACTTGTAGCTTTAGATGAACAATGTGCAGAGGTCTCACTACACTAACCTGTAGTTTTAGCTAAACACTGTGAGCAGGACGCACTACACTAACTTGTAGTTTTAGATGAACACTGTGCAGAGGTCTCACTACACTAACCTGTAGTTTTAGCTAAACACTGTGAGCAGGACGCACTACACTAACTTGTAGCTTTAGATGAACACTGTGCAGAGCTCGCAAAAAAATAACTTGTAGGTTTAGCTGAACACTGTGAGGAGGACACACCACACTAACTTGTAGTTTTAGCTGAACACTGTGAGCAGGATGCACTACACTAACTTGTAGCTTTAGTTGAACACTGTGCAGAAGTCTCACTACACTAACTTGTAGTTTTAGCTGAACACTGTGAGCAGGACGCACCACACTAACTTGTAGTTTTAGCTAAACACTGTGAGCAGGACGCACTACACTAACTTGTAGCTTTAGATGAACACTGTGCAGAGCTCGCAAAAAAATAACTTGTAGGTTTAGCTGAACACTGTGAGGAGGACACACCACACTAACTTGTAGTTTTAGCTGAACACTGTGAGCAGGATGCACTACACTAACTTGTAGCTTTAGTTGAACACTGTGCAGAAGTCTCACTACACTAACTTGTAGTTTTAGCTGAACACTGTGAGCAGGACGCACCACACTAACTTGTAGTTTTAGCTGAACACTGTGAGCAGGACCCACTACACTAACTTGTAGCTTTAGATGAACACTGTGCAGAGCTCGCAAAAAAATAACTTGTAGGTTTAGCTGAACACTGTGAGGAAGACACACCACACTAACTTGTAGTTTTAGCTGAACACTGTGAGCAGGATGCACTACACTAACTTGTAGTTTTAGATGAACACTGTGCAGAGGTCTCACTACACTAACTTGTAGTTTTAGCTGAACACTGTGAGCAGGACGCACTACACTAACTTGTAGCTTTAGATGAACACTGTTCAGAGCTCGCAAAAAAATAACTTGTAGGTTTAGCTGAACACTGTGAGGAGGACGCACCACACACCATATTTCTCATCAGGTTTTTGTTGCTGTTTATGTTCCCAATGAGAAGATTCACCCTTCCTGGTGATTATTGTGACTAGGACTGAAAGTAAGGGGAAATCCGACATCAGAGCACAATAGAGAAGTATGCATAAGACAGCCATACATGGATTGAAATTCAGCTGGTTCAGCAGGGACTAGTCAAATTTCAAACCATGTATGGCAAGGAAGGTTGTACAGAAGTCAGTCCACCAAATGACTTCTGTACAACCGCCCTGACAGATTCTCCCTGCTTGATCAGCATTGCAGGCTATAGTCTGCCAAGCTGATCGGTGTATTCTGTTGCCAGGGAAGTATCCCCACTGTCAGAAAACAATAGCACAGCAGGGAGGATTCCCCCATCTACATTGATTGCTTGGATGGGGAAGCAAGTCGGTATTTTAATTTTTTGTTGAACTTGCAGGTTATATGAAAAAAACTGACTCATGCCTTCTGCTTTACAATTAGGAATTTTTTTTCTGCTGACAACTGTCTAAGAAGGCTTTTCCTTTTGTGTGTGTTTTGGTGGGCTTTTGTTTGCTTCAAGCAACTTTTGCATTCCCATTAAAGTCAACCCACTTGAAACAGTTTAAATACACTTCATCTCACGCAAGCGCAGTATCACAGACAATTTTAAAATGGTGGTGCAGGAATGGGGACCCAGCACAGAGGCAGGACAAAAATAGGTAAGTATGAAGAAAGACACAAGGATATACAGTTAGGTCCCTATATATTTAGATACAAATCCATCAGAGAGATAGCAGTAACATTAGGAGAGGCCAAATCAACAGTTTGGTACATTCTGAGGGAAGAAGAACGCACTGGTGAGCTCAGCAACATAAAAAGGCCTGGATGTCTACGGAAGACAACAGTGGTGGATGATCACAGGATCCTCTGTATGGTAAAGAAAAACCCATTCACAACATCCAGACAAGTGAAGGACACTCTCTAGGTGGTGGGTGTGTCATTGTCAAAGTCTACAATCAAGAGAAGAGTTCACAAGAGCAAATACAGAGGATTCACCACAAAGTGCAAACCATTCATAAGCTTGAAGAATAGAAAAGCCAGATTAGACTTTGCCCAAAAAAATCTAAAAAAAGCCAGACCAGTTCTGGAAAAGCATTCTTTGGACAGATGAAACTAAGATTAATCTGTACCAGAATGATGGGAAGAAAAAAGTGCTGAGAAGGCCTGGAACAGCTCGTGATCCAAAGCACACAACGTCATCTGTAAAACATAGTGGAGACAGTGTGAAGGCATGGGCATGCATGGCTTCCAGTGGCACTGGGTCATTGGTGTCTATTGATGATGTGACAGAAGACAAGCAGCCGGATGAATTCTGCAGTGTTTAGAGATATACTGTCAGCCGAGATTTAGCCAAATGCAGCAAAGTTGATTGGACGGCGCTTCACAGTACAGATGGACAATGATCCAAAACACACTGCAAAAGCAACCCAGGAGCTTTTGACGGAAAAGAAGTGGAATATTCTGCAATGGCCAAGTCAATCATCTGATCTCAACCCAATTGAGCATGCATTTCCCTTGCTGAAGGCAAAACTAAAGGCAGAAAGACCCACAAACAAAGAACAACTGAAGACAGCTGCAGGTAGAGCCTGGCAAAGCATCGGAAAGGAGGGAAACCAGTTTTTGGTAATGTCCATCGGTTGCAGACTTCAGACAGTCTTGCCAGTAAAGGATTCTCAACAAAATATTTAAAATTAACATTTTATTTGATTATATTAATTTGTCCGAATACATTTGAGCCCCTGAAAATGAGGGGACTGTGTATAAAAATGGTTGCAGATTCTAAAATTTGTACTTGATATTTATGTTCCACCCCTTGAATTAAAGCTGAAAGTCTGCACTTCAAATTCATTTGAATTGTTTCCTTTTAATTTTTTTCTGGTGGCATACAGAGCCAAAAGTATGAAAATTGTGCCTGTGTCCAAATATATATGGACCTAACTGTAGGTAAGCCCAGGGCGTTTATTCAGGCAGAACACAGGGGAACGCAGTTCCGTCACCTCAAGCACTGAATGTATCTAATGACAAGGAGTGTTGGGGTGTGCTGGAGGGTTCATTAATGCTGCCTGCTGGAGTATCTATTTTTACTTGGTGGATTTATTGTTGATGGAAGGCTCTATTGTTGCTGGGGGAGTCTTATGTTGCTGGGGTGGTCTTATGTTGCTGGGGGGTCAATTGTTGCTGGGAGGAATCTACTGTTGAGGCAAGGGTCTATTGTTGCTGGCTGGTGGAGGGTCTATAAATGCTGACTGTTGAGGGATATATTGTTGCTGATGGGGGTCTTATTGTTCTTGGGTGGACAAGTTGCTAGAGGGATCTACAGTTGATTGGAGGAGCTATTGTTGCTGGCTGCAGGGGATCTATTTTACTGCTTTTCATATTATCCTGAACAAATTCCATACAAATTACTTAGCATCACAAAATTATACTTGGTTCTGTTTTTCCTAAAAGGGGTGGTATTGGGAGGTGGATAGGAGTGGAACTGAGGGACGGTGCTCAGAGGTGGGTAGGGGGCGGAAGCAAGTGCTGACTTGGAAGAGGGTAGTACCTGGACCTTCTATCTGAGAAAAAAAGCCCTGGGTAAGCATGATTGCTTATTTACTCCTTATTCAATTATACAGGTTCATAGAGTATGGGGGGGGGGGCGATGAGGGAGGTCTTCTTTAACAAGTTAGGCACCCATCCAACACCTTCTGAGAATATCAAAACAGGTACAAGAATTACAACTACCCTGTACAAATGATAAAAGTCTATAGGTAATTCTGACTTCTGAAAATTACTACTTTTGCATGTACTAATAATGATAATAATTTAAGTTTTGTATGCAAATGACTGTATTATGGATTAATTATGGTGCTTGTCTTGAATGAATGAATGAGTGAATGTATGAATGAATTCAGTATTCCGTTCATCCCTGAATGGAACAATGCCAGATATGTCACAATGCGAAGCTCAGACATTAAAGGCTGTAAATTGCTTTATGTTTTCCAGGCTGCTTAAAATTCAGAAGTGCGAGATATAAAAGAAACCTGCTGTGAGACTAATATGCTTGTCACTTTCTGATCTCTCCACTTATATGTGTTTTGTTCAAAAACAGCTTCTTCACCGGTTCATCAAGCTGAAGTTGTAAATAACATCACACAACTCATTTGGTTAACATTTCAGGACCATCTCTTCCAGTATCACCTGCTGTTTGTTTGGGGTTCTTGATTATGACTATTCAACTTAATTGCCTGTGACCAGGTTAAAGGGGAACTCTACCAAGGTGCATTAGGTGAGGTGGTATGCTGGAGGTCAGGTGTGTAAATATTCCAAACCTTATTACTGCTGATCTGGAGATGTTCTCGTCACAATGGGCTTCAGGGGTCCTTCAGATTTAGTGCCCATGCGCTAGAAGATAAACTTATCCATTTCATTCTTATTTATTAAAGGGGTTGTAAAGGTAAACATTTTTTCACCTTAATGCATTATATGCATTAAGGTGAAAAAACATCTGACAATACCGCCCCCCCAGCCCCCCCCCCCCGTTTTACTCACCTGACCCCTCGAAAGTCCCGCGCTTGCCCCCGACATCCTCTTCGCTGCTTAGCCTGGCCGTTTATTGGCTAGAGTGGATGGATTGAAAGCAGCACAGCCATTGGCTCGCGCTGCTTTCAATTACATCCAATGACGCGGCGCACCGGGGGGCGGGGCCGAGTGATACAGTGAGCGGCTATGGCCGCCGGCTGTATCACGGGAGTGTGCCCGCAAGCACTCAACACCATGCGAGGGAGCTCGCATGAAGGTGTTGAGTCCTTGCTGGGGGGAGCCGAGACAGCCGCCGAATTACCCCAGAAGACCAGGTTCGGGGCCACTCTGTGCAAAACGAGCTGCACAGTGGAGGTAAGTATAACATGTTTGTTATTTAAAAAAAAAATATATATATCTTTAGTGATCCTTTAAAGGTACTTATATAGCATCTGCAATTTATACAGCACTTTACATACACAGTGGGGACAGAAAGTATTCAGACCCCCTTAAATTTTTCACTCTTTGTTATATTGCAGCCATTTGCTAAAATCATTTAAGTTCATTTTTTTTCCTCATTAATGTTCACACAGCACCCCATATTGACAGAAAAACACAGAATTGTTGACATATTTGCAGATTTATTAAAAAAGAAAAACTGAAATATCACATGGTCCTAAGTATTCAGACCCTTTGCTCAGTATTTAGTAGATGAACCCTTTTGATCTAATACAGGCATGAGTCTTTTTAGGAAAGATGCAACAAGTTTTTCACGCCTGGATTTGGAGATCCTCTGCCATTCCTCCTTGCAGATCCTCTCCAGTTCTGTCAGGTTGGATGGTAAACGTTGGTGGACAGCCATTTTTAGGTCTCTCCAGAGATGCTCAATTGGGTTTAAGTCAGAGCTCTGGCTGAAGGTTTTCGTCCAGGATATCCCTGTACTTGGCCGCATTCATCTTTCTCTCAATTGCAACCAGTCGTCCTGTCCCTGCAGCTGAAAAACACCCCCACAGCATGATGCTGCAACCACCATGCTTCACTGTTGGGACTGTATTGGACAGGTGATGAGCAGTGCCTGGTTTTCTCCACACTCCATGTGGGTTTTTATGTGTCTTGCACTGAGGAGAGGCTTCCGCTGGGCCACTCTGCCATAAAGCCCCGACTGGTGGAGGGCTGCAGTGATGGTTGACTTTCTACAACTTTCTACCATCTCCATTTCTGAAGCTCAGCCACAGTGATCTTTGGGTTCTTCTTTACCTCTCTCACCAAGGCTCTTCTCCCCCGATAGCTCAGTTTGGCCGGATGGCCATCTCTAGGAAGGGTTCTGGTCGTCCCAAACATCTTCCATTTAAGGATTATGGAGGCCACTGTGTTCTTAGGAACCTTAAGTGCAGCAGACTTTTTTTGTAACCTTGGCCAGGTCTGTGCATTGCCACAATTCTGTCTCTGAGCTCTTCAGGCAGTTCCTTTGACCTCATGATTCTCATTTGCTCTGACATGCACTGTGAGCTGTAAGGTCTTATATAGACAGGTGTGTGACTTTCCTAATCAAGTCTGCTAGGTGGAAGTACTATCCCCCATGCTGCCTTCTTCCTCTTTTCTACTTACTGGCATAACTTGCCTTATTTAAGTATGATGTGAAGATTACATTACAGTGAGGAGATGACGTGGATATTACAGTGGGGGAGATGATGTGGATATTACAGTGGGGGAGATGTGGATATTACAGTGGGGGAGATGTGGATATTACAGTGGGGGAGATTGTGGATATTACAGTGGAGAGATGTGGATATTACAGTGGGGGAGATGTGGATATTACAGTGGGGGAGATTGTGGATATTACAGTGGGGGAGATGTGGATATTACAGTGGGGGAGATGTGGATATTACAGTGGGGAGATTGTGGATATTACAGTGGGGGAGATGTGGATATTACCGTGGGGGAGATGTGGATATTACAGTGGAGAGATGTGGATATTACAGTGGGGGAGATGTGGATATTACAGTGGGGGAGATGTGGATATTACAGTGGGGGAGATTGTGGATATTACAGTGGGGGAGATGTGGATAATACAGTGGGGAGATTGTTGATATTACAGTGGGGGAGATGATGTGGATATTACAGTGGAGGAGATTGTGGATATTACAGTGGGGGAGATGATGTGGATATTACAGTGGAGGAGATTGTGGATATTACAGTGGGGGAGATGATGTGGATATTACAGTGGGGGAGATTGTGGATATTACAGTGGGGAGGTGATGTGGATATTACAGTGGGGGAGGTGATGTGGATATTACAGTGGGGGAGATTGTGGATATTACAGTGGGGGAGATGACGTGGATAATACAGTGGGGGAGATTGTGGATATTACAGTGGGGGAGATGTGGATATTACAGTGGGGGAGATGATGTGGATATTACAGTGGGGGAGATTGTGGATATTAGAGTGGGGGAGGTGATGTGGATATTACAGTGGGGGAGATGATGTGGATATTACAGTGGGGGAGGTGATGTGGATATTACAGTGGGGGAGATGACGTGGATATTACAGTGGGGGAGATTGTGGATATTACAGTGGGGGAGGTGATGTGGATATTACAGTGGGGGAGATGACGTGGATATTACAGTGGGTGAGATTGTGGATAATAGAGTGGGGGAGATTGTGGATATTACAGTGGGTGAGATTGTGGATATTACAGTGATGGAGATTGTGGATATTACAGTGGGGGAGATTGTGGATATTACAGTGGGGGAGATGATGTGGATATTACAGTGGGGGAGATGATGTGGATATTACAGTGGGGGAGGTGATGTGGATATTACAGTGGGGGAGATGATGTGGATATAACAGTGGGGGAGATGATGTGGATATTACAGTGGGGGAGATGATATGGATATGACAGTGGGGGAGATGATGTGGATATGACAGTGGGGGAGATGATGTGGATATTACAGTGGGGAGATGATGTGGATATTACAGTGGGGGAGATGATGTGGATATGACAGTGGGGGAGATTGTGGATATTACAGTGGGGGAGGTGATGTGGATATTACAGTGGGGAGATGATGTGGATATTACAGTGGGGGAGATGACGTGGATATTACAGTGGGGGAGATGACGTGGATATTACAGTGGGGACTATATGGTGGTGGAATTTTTACAGGTTTTTGTAAATTCAATTAATTTTTTTTTTGTTGATCCGAAAATGATCTGATCCGTGACTCCTGATCCGAGGAATGATCCGAACCCTGAGTTTTTTGATCCGTTGCACCCCTAGCAGATTCTCAGTTTGGATCAGCAACCTGTGTTAAGTCTTTATTGGTAAGGGTATTCTAGCGGTTTTTATGTAGTGACTGGCAGTCTCTAATATATACGTTTTTTTTCTTTTTTTACTCAAAAAGCGCAAATAAAATTACACACACTCTTGACACCTATGCAGGTTGCAGTTTGCATATTCCAGGTGCATTTTGCGTTTTTCAGTACACGCTTTTGATCCATTGAAGTCTATGGAACCAAAAACCAGAAAAAAAAGTCCCTGGCCCTTTCCATAAAATGCACAGATGTGAACTACATCCATAGGAAACCATGTTAAATGGACTGTAATGTATTTCTGTAAAACTGAATATACACTAAAAAATGCATAGGTGTGAACCAGGCTATAAAGCTGCCACAGAATGACAATAGCTTCAAACTGGCTGATGGATTCAACCAATCGTTATGATTGACAAACTGACATTCTTAATTGTTCATTCTATACCCATACAAAGATTTTCATAAGCAACACTCATATTGTTAAATCAAGCAACAAATTACTACCTGTATCCCAGAATAACTTTCGAATGTGAATATACTGAGTCTGATTTTCTCTGAGCCTTAAACGCCTTTAGCAATCTACAATTTAACACAGGATTTGTACACCCGATTATTACGGGCAAATCAGTACTAACATCCATTACATATCCCAGCATAGTGAAACAATAGCTTCATTAAGTGCACTATTAAAAACATATTTTACAGAGTCACCAGAGTAGAATTAATATATGAATATAGTATTAATAATATAGAGGGTTGCTCTCAGCGTTTTGGCTTGCTGCCCAAATTATGGTCAGGAAAAAAAGTTAAACTAAACTCTCACAAAATAATTCTTTATTTTGTCAAATGCATTCAAGTGCACCTGCTTTTAGATTATAGACTTTAAAGTTTCACATATTCTTAACAAGCAGTAAAAGAAAATAAACTCCAGCCCTAACTTATCTTTAGGACATGCATTCACATTCTCCTCCTTTGTTGATGCTTAATATTCCTCTTTGGTTGCATATTGTTCAATTACCACTAGATGGCAAAGAAGATGCAGGACCCAGATTTAGACCTGCCCAACTTCTGGCAATGTGACTTATAATTTAAAAGCAGCTTTCTCCTACACTAAGTTACCGACAATAGCCTGCCTCTTACACCCATTGGTTACCTTTTAGTCAATTTATAACAGTTTAAAGTTCTTGCTGTATGTTTAGAAATCTGGTAGGCTGCCAAGTATCTGCTGCCATAGAAAATAATAATAATAATAATAATAATAATAATAATAATAAAATCGAGCACAGGCCTCTGGGGTTTCACCCCCCCCCCCCCTTTTTTCTCCCCCTTTTGTTTATTTCCCTTCCCTCTTCTATTCCCGGGTTTACTCCCCACCCACCTTTTGTCCCCTTCCTATTTCTTTCTTGGTTGATTATTGTAGGCTCCCTGTGCCAGATTGGTGGGCCCTTTGCTTACCTGCAGGTGACCACAAGCAAGTGGCTATATCTCCCAACTGATTGTCCATTACCAGTCAGATCTGTGACTTACTATAGCTTTGAATGATAATATGCTCATGCTTTTTTTGATATCTCCCCAATTCTCTGTATTGGTTATAATGCCTTAGGACTAGAGATTTAAAATTTCCGGAAATGTTAAAGCCATAGGAAAAAAATGTCTCTGTTTTTTTTTTTCCTGAAAAAAATTGACATTTTGGAAAAAAAAAAAAAAAACAGTGTTGAGTAGTTTTACAAATTGAAAGTTGTTTTGTTACACTGGGAAGGTGAAATGCAGTATATATAAAAGTATTATGCTTGAAATAATAGTACAGCTTATTCAGTAAACAAACAAAATTAGCTTTTTAAAATGTTATTTTGTTATTGCAAATGGAATAACAAGGATTGTAATAATGTAAAAGCTTCCTGCCAATATGCATTTTCTGTTATTGACAATGCTGAGCCAGAAGCATATATTGTTCATTTTACTGAGAGGAGGAAAAGAAAAAAACAATTTACTGACCAGACTATAGGTAAACCTTATCCTATGATGGTGGAGAACATTCATAGGAATCATTTTAAGGTTAAAAAGATAAACAAATTTGTCATACAAATTTACCCTCTTACCTGTCAATTAAGGCCTGAGAGGACAGAAATGATCATCTACTGTATCCCAACAATCACCCAACTAGGTACAAGGAGGTACAAGATGGAGTTCACAAGCAAACTAAACTTGAGCCTTTCTCCTGCAGTGCCTAGTGGCAGAAATGTATGTTTCTCTTGTATGAGAACGGCATTGAGAAGTGCAGTGTTAATTGAATTGTATTCCAGGATTTGCTTGTCTTCAGCTGAGAGAACGTGCAATAATTTAAGACTTTACATAAAGTCTGAGAAATCGTTCATTAGGACTTCATGTTATGTAGTTTGTACACCATGTCATAGATATATAATTTATTAGTGTAAAAGAACATGTTCCACACTTCTTTATTTTTTTCCAATTTTTCCAGAAAAAACAAAAAATGACTTTAAAAAAATAGGGGAAAAAAAGTTTTTTTCCCATTTTTTTTTTCATTTTTTTTTCTAGGCCTTCCCATCTCTACTTAGGACGATTGTGATTCTGTTGGATTTCATTACCCGATGGGTTTTTTATTCAAAGTTGCCTGCTTTACAAGCTCCTGCCAGCTCCGCCGGTGAGTAGAGTATGTTATATTTTGGTGCCTATGTTATTTTGTTTGTACAATGATCATCTACATTAGCTGTACGTTATACAAATACTCAACGTATACATCTTGTATGTACACTTTGTCTTTTTTCAATAGAGATTAAAGAGGAGGTCCGGTTTAAAAAAAAAAAAAAAAAATTAAAAGTCAGCAGCTACAAACACTGTAGCTGCTGACTTTTAATAAGCACACTTACTGGTCCAGGGTGCCCACAATGTCGGCTGCCCGAGGCCGATTCGTCCATCGGATCGGGTCCCAGCGCTGCCATTTGAAGTAAGGGAAACAGGCAGTGGAGCCTTGCGCCTCACTGGCCGTTTCCTACTGCGCATGCGCTAGTCGCGCAGCGCTTTGTGAATGGCCAGACCCAGAAGACAACGCGAGGAGAAAACTGAAGATCACTGTGGTGTAGGAAGTGGCAGATTAGGATGATCTGCCTAGCAAGAGCCGTTTCTGGTAAGTAAAAAAAAATTTTTTTTTCTATTTTTTTTTTCACATTTCTAGGAGCATTTTAATGCAATTTTTTTTTTTTTACGGTGGACCTCCGCTTAAAAGAAAAAAAAAAAAAGCAAAAGAATATAAAAGGAAAGGAACTGTGATTGTAGTGTCTTTGTTGTGAACCTAGAAGATGAATTTCTCCACAATGTCTATGGCTACAGAGATTAATGAAATGCAGGCTTGTTTTAAAGTGCTTCAAACATACTGTATGCCTTGCATTTATGTGTGTGCTTTAACATTCATAACGTGCATGCTAACAACCGTGTGTACCATGGTGCAGTACCGTTCAAAATCGATGGCACTACAAAGCAATAAATCAATGCAACTTTAATGCATGTGTGTTACAGCATAACCACAATACGTGGTAAAGCACTTTATGTTGTCTTGCATGATGTCCAATTGTTGGTTCATTGTGGTACACTGGCAAACGAATGGGCTGCCTCAGCACGACAATAACAAATGTTAATGTGTGTGTAATAATGCAGCATTAGAGCACGATATTTATTTAAAGTAGCGCTACCCCCATGAGGGCCGCTCAAAGATTCTGTACCTCACTGGTTGCCTTGACCTTGCAAGTCCTCCGACACCTCTGACACTCTTAATTCTGACATTTCTGTTATAAACAAAGAATTTAAAGGCCCACACACGCAAAGTAAACCAGGTAGATTTGTTTACTGGCAAGTTAATGGTAGCGAATTCAGTAACAAAAAGTTTGTAACATGCAATAGATAAGACACGGTCAGTAAACTTGGTGGCAAAGCCAATTAAGACATGTTAGAACACTTCAAGTACATATAAACAGCAGAATTTACCTATGCATAGAGTTAAATAATGAACATACACTTATATGCTCTGTGCAATAATATTGCACAGAGCTGCCTCAAACCTCTTCTTCTTGGGTCCTTGGCTGGCTCTCTAGGCTCCTCCACTTCTTGGTGCACCACCATAGGAAGCAACAGGTGCATCTGCAGGCTCACCCCCAAGCTGGGCTGTCTGGGTCTATTGGCACAAACACAGCGAGGTTCGACCCTGTCCCCTGTTCACTCCTTACAGGATTTGATTGACAGCAGCAGGAGCCAATGGAGTCCTGTGAGGAGAGGAAAAGAGAGCAGCACTGCTGCATTAAGGCACACTGCTGGATCCAGCTTTAGGGAGATGATGGGGCTATATAACCAATGGGACATTTTTTAACTTAATGCAGTGAATGCATTAAGGTAAAAAATGTCCTGCCTTTCTGCCTTTAGAACCACTTTAACCGCTTGCCGCCTGCTGGCCATCATATGATGGCCAGGCAGCGTGGCTCTCGTTCTGGGCGGGCATCATATGATGTCCGTCCATTTAAACAGGGCATGCACCTGTACCTTCGGTGGCGGCGTGTCACGGAGACATCGATCGTCACAGAGGGGGTGAACAGCCATTGGGCATGGCTGTTTACCATGTGATCAGCCATGATGAAGTCACGGGCGATCACAGATGGTACCACCCCACTTTGCAAGGCGCATGCGCGCGAGCGCGCTGCTCGTGCACGTCAGTGGCAGCGTGTTCCCTGGAACACTGCTCGTCACCAACGCTGGTAAACAACCATTGGCCGGTGGCTGTTTACCACGTGATCGGCTGTGATCCTTTCACAGTCGATCATCACTAAATGTAAACAGAGAGCGGTAAAGAGATGTTAATGGGTTCTCCTCCTCACACACCGATCGTGTGTAAGAAGGAGATTGCAGTAACATCTCGTTACCGCTTACAGTGTACACCAATCACACCAATCACACTGATTGCACCCCCCAATAAAGAGGACCTGTCACCACCCATCAAAGTACCTGTCACTGTCCATTTGAGTACCTGTCACAGTTCATTTGAGTACCCAAGTACCTGTCACAGTCCATCTGAGTACCTGAGTGCCTGTCACAGCCCATCTGAGTATCTGCTACAGTCCATCTGAGTACCTGAGTACCTGTCACAGTTCATCTGAGTACCCAAGTACCTGAGTACCTGAAACAGTCCATCTGAGTAGCCCAGTACCCGAGTATCTGTCACAGTTCATCTGAGTACACGAGTACCTGATCACCTGTCAAAGCCCATCTGAGTATCTGTCACAGTTAATCTGAGTACTTGAGTACCTGTCACAACCCATCTGAGTACCTGTCACAGCCCATCTGTGTACCTGAGCACTTGTCACAGTCTATCTGAGTATCTGTCACAGTTCGTCTGAGTACCTGTCACAGCCCATCTGAGTACCTGAGTACCTGTCACAGCCCATCTGAGTACCTGTCACAGTCCATCTGGGTACCTGTCACACCCCATCTAAATACATGTCACCGCCCTTCAGAGTACCCGAGTACCAGTCACCAGCCCATCAGAGTACCCAAGTACCTATCTGTAGCCCATCAGAGTACCCGAGTACCTGTCACCAGGCCCTCAGAACCTGAGAACTTGTCACCAGGCCATCATAGTACACGGGTACCTGTCACCAGCCCATCAGAGTAAACGAGTACCTGTCACCAGCCCATCAGAGTACCCGAGTACCTGTCACCAGCCCATCAGAGTAACCGAGTACCTGTCACCAGGCCCTCAGAAGCTGAGAACTTGTCACCAGGCCATCATACGAGTACCTGTCACCAGCCCATCAGAGTAAACGAGTACCTGTCACCAGCCCATCAGAGTACCCGAGTACCTGTCACCAGCCCATCAGAGTAACCAAGTACCTGTCACCAGGCCCTCAGAACCTGAGAACTTGTCACCAGGCCATCATACGAGTACCTGTCACCAGCCCATCAGAGTAAACGACCTGTCACCAGCCCATCAGAGTAACCGAGTACCTGTCACCAGCCCATCAGAGTAACCGAGTACCTGTCACCAGCCCATCAGAGTACCCGAGTACCTGTCACCAGCCCATCAGAGTATCCGAGTACCTATCTGCAGCTCATCAAGTTACCCGAGTACATGTCTCCAGCGCATCAGAGTACCCGAGTACCTATCTGCAGCCCTTCAGAGTACCCGAGTACCTATCTGCAGCCCATGCCTCATAGAATATACATTGGGGTTTGCTTTCCAAAATGGGGTAATTTTGTGGGTAATTCCACTGCCCTGGTGCTCAAGGACCTTCAAAAGTGTGATAGGTAGGAATGAAATGAGATGTGTATTTTATGCTCCTAGAACGCCTGAAGGAACTACTTTAATGTTGGGCCTCTGTATGTGGCCAGGCTGTGTAAAAGTCACATGTGGTATCACAATACTCAGGATGAGTAGCAGAATGTGTTTTGGGGTGTAATTTTTGCTATGTGTTAGAAATATCTTATAAATTGACAAATTTGTGTAAAAAAATGCGTTTTCATTTTTTTTCCACATTTTCCAAAAACTTCTGGAAAAAAATGAACCGTTCAAAAGACTCATTATGCCTCATAGATTATACGTTGGGGTGTTTGATTTCCAAAATGGGGTCATTTTGTGGGCAATTCCATTGTCCTAGTGCTCCAGGGCCTTCAAAAATGCAATAGGTGGTTGAGAAACGAGATGCATCATTTATGCTCGTAGAACGTCTGAAGGTGCTACTTCAATATAGGGCCTTTGTATGTGGCCAGGCTGTGTAAAAGTCTCACAGATGTGGTATGGCCATACTCGGAAAGAGTAGCAGAATGTATGTTGGGGTGTAATTTGTTGTATGCATATGCTCTGTGAGAGAAAGAACCTGTTAATATGACAATTTTGTAAAAAAAAAAAAAAAAAAAAAATCTTTGGGTTATTTCTACCAAAGATATGTAGCAGTTTAAATTTTGGCCAAGATTTATGAAGAAAAATTACAAATTTGCAAAATTTTATGACAGAAACCAAGAAAAAGGTATTTTTTTCACAACATTTACGGTCTTTTTTACTTATAAAATAAAAATGTCCCAAAAATGTGTCAAAAGTGTCCAATTTGTCTGCCACAATATCACAGTCCCGATAAAAATCACAGATCGCCGCTATTACTAGTAAAAAAAAAATTAAAAAATGCCATAAATCTATCCCCTATTTTTTAGATGCTATAACTTTTGTGCAAACCAATCAATATATGCGTATTGCAATTTTTTTTACCAAAAATATGTAGAAGAATATCTATCGGCCTAAACTGAGGAAAAAAACATGTTTTTGAAAGAAAATGTGGGTTATTTATTATAGCAAAAAGTAAAAGATATTGGGGCTGATTTACGAACCGTTTGTGCCATGAGTTGAGGCGCACGGCGAGGCGCAACGTACGTTTTGGTATTTACGAAACATTTGCGCTGGTAACACAGCGCTATTCCCCATTTACAATAGTAATATCGGCGCATGGGAGGAGGCGAACAGTGCGCCACTATGGACATGGCGCTGGGCATCTTCAACTCAAAATTAAAAGAAGCTGGAAGTGCCAATAATATGGGGGTGATGTGAGGAAGTATAGTAATAACTGCCCAAGTAACGAATATGCGGATATTGCACACAGGTCATGTTAGCATGTTACGTTGCCAACATGTGACATGTACCTTGTTAAAATTATGTAAAAGACTCTTGCTACACTAGCTCCTCCTAAAAGGGCATTTAACCTTCCCCCTCTAACGCATATGATTTCCTTGGTCTAGCTTTTGCTTTTAAAGGGGAACTCTACACTACAATGCTCTTGTCTCCCCTTCTAATGCATATGTTTTCTTTGGGCTAGTTTTTGCTTTTAAAGAGGAACTCTACACTCCAATGCTCTTGTCTCCCCTTCTAATGCATATGTTTTCTTTGGGCTAGTTTTTGATTTTAAATTGGAACTCTACACTCCAATGCTCTTGTCTCCCCCTTCTAATGCATACAATTCTTTGGGGCTAGCTTTTGCTTTTAAAGGGGAACTCCACACTCCATTCTCCGTTCTCCAAAGGCTGTGAGCTGCCTTCACCAATCCAAACCACATCCTTTTTCACCATGTGTCTCCATGTGAGGAGGCATCTAGGAGCATGGCTGCAAAACCCTGACTTTGGATACAAGTATTTGCGTTTGTAAAGAGTCTATGGACACAGATCAATCCCTGGAATTTCATTGAACTTTTCTGGAAACTGTGATTGGAAAGCTCTGATTAGGAGATCGGCTTTGGACATCCTGATCTGGAGGACTGACCGCATGAGCCATTAGGGGTCACCACGCCAGGTGAATCTGCTGGAGGACAATTCAAGGGACATCTAACCCCCCAGTTATCTACACATGCCAATCACCCCTAGGGGTAGTGGGAGCTGGTGAGTGGGGACCCTTGAGGGGGAGCACAAGAGTCACTTGATCTGCTGAGCACTGTGGTCACCTTGGAGTCGCTGGCACTATTTACAGCAATTTTTTGCACATCACTTGTGTGGGACTATTGAATAGCATCTTTTTTGCTTATATATATATCTCCTTTTTTCACTAACATATATATTGATTTTACACCAATTGATATATTTTCTATACAAGTTATTATATCACTTTTTTTTTTTTTTATGGTGTTGCATCTCATACTTGGGATGTGGGTATTTGTTGGAATTTTAGTTTATATCACAGATGGTTTTATTATATCATCTTTTGATGTGTGCATTTACACTTGTCACAGTATCATCACTATCATGATATGTATGACTGTTAATATCATTTGTTTATAAGTAAGGTGTGGGTGGCATACCACTGTGGGCTACAGAGTATCACCACCCCTCATTATTTTAGGGTAGCGCCATTCACTCCATCTCTTTTTATTATTGACTGATTTAAAGCACCTGTGCAAGATGAAGAAAAATCTGCAAACATGGCCTGTTGGGGGTACTTGAGGACAGGGTTGAGAAGCACTGATTTAGAGCACTGAGCAAAAATCTAGCTCAAGACAATCCTATTCTAATTTTGGCCATTTGAGGGAAACCAAGTGAGTGTTAGAACCCCTGCTTGTCTTTTTTTAGGTTGGGCTTTGTGTCCCTTTTCTTAAAATTGTCTTCAATTCCAAAACAGGAAGTGAGGGTAAAACCCTACAAATGCCTTTCCTTGGGGACACACAGGTCAATCTAACTAGTGTCCCCATTAGGCAAATTGCTCTCTAGCACTTTGTTGTGTACACCCCAAATTCTTAGGTATTTTCGGGTTTATTAAAGGCAAATCCACTCTGCAATACAAGTGTAGTCGCTGAAAATCTGAGGGGAAGCACTGGTGATTTTAACATCCAATCATGTAGAAGCAAAGATGGTGTTTTTTTTCCTTGCATATCCCTCTCGGATCTCCACCAACTGCACTTGTAGTGCAAAGTGGATTTGTCTTTAGTAAATAAACCCCAAAGTCAAAGATACCTAATAATTTGGGGTGTACACAGCAAAATGCTAGAGTGCAATTTACCTAATGGGGAAGCTATTTATATTGATTTGTGCGTGCCCAAGGAAAGACATTGGTAGTGTTTTACCCTCACTTCCTGTTTGGCTATGTGACAGGAAGTGAATAAATTTGATGGAGAAAGTGGCAACATTTGGGAGGTGTTCGTCTAAATGCATTTTCGTCTGAATTTCAGGTATTTTCGTTATCGTTTTAACAAATGATAACGAAAGCACAGAATCCGAAAACCGAAAGATCCGACATAAACAAATGCTTTATTTTCATTTTCGTTACGACACCAGTTCGATATAGATAGGAGATTCGACATGACGCTGACAATAACAATCTGTGTCTATCAAAATTGTGGTCGAATATGCCTAACCTTAACTCTATTAGTCCAAGATTATTCTACATAGAGAGAAAAGACTCGACATAGAGAGAAAAGATCGCTACTGGAATTGGGTGGGGGAAGTAAAATAAAAATAATGATGATGATGAATGTTATGGGCCGATTGTAACTAAAGAGGAGGGTCAGTAAAATAGCTAGAACTAGTACACACGTACAGCCAACTTGAACTTACTTTCACTTACGATTTGCTAGCAGAGAGAGACACACACACTGAATCATTTCAGAAGACAGTCAATCTTAGCTGGTCCGTTTGTCAGAGAACCTGAATTATTTATCAATTAAGCATAAGCACAGCAGCAGAACAATAGTGAAGCAAGCTACAGTTCAACTTAACTTTTTCATAATAATCTGCTGCTATTGTGTTAGTGTTGTGAACGTGACAGTGATACTAGTGTTGCTAGTGTTGCTAGTGTTGTGATAGCCTCAGAGGCTGCCCGTGTTGTGGGGGGGATTTATTATTATAGATTCTATATTATAGATTGAGATTCTATATAGATATTACTAGTCATACAACAGTAGAATTCTATTACAACTAGCGTGTAACCGGAAAATTCGACCGGAAATGTACGATTGCGGCGTTGTACAGTTTAGCTGCTCCGTCGAATCTTCTTTGAACATTTGACAGACACCATAAGCCTTCAATGACAGATTCGTCCTTAATTAATTTGGATTTTTGGACGAATGCAATTTTTAACGAAAAACTAAATAAATAAAAATTTCGGGAGTAACTAAATGAATTTATTTTTCGGACGAAAACGAAAACAAAATTCCAAAACAAAATAATTCAGTGTGCACATGTCTACTGAACACTGAATTAGGTACAGTGTTCATAGTTGGGCCTCTGGTGTCAGGGGACAGAAGAGAGAGGTCTGACATAAGAGAGGGTCATTCTTCTGCTCTCCTCCTGCCTGGACTCATAGAGCCAATTTAAGTAGAGGTAAAATGTTGCCTTATTGTGATTTGTTGCTATTGAAGTGTTTGCCTCTGCTTTTAGGGTTATTCAATAAAACAACAAATAGTCTGGCGCTGGGATACCAGGACACAAATTTCCTTATTGACAATGTGTGGTGCCCTGTGGGAGACCAAAAAGCAGCTGTGTGGAGCTTCTGCACCAGGAGTGGTGTTGGAAATTAACAAGAACAACACTCAGAAAAAACAGCCACAACCAAAAGCGGTGAATGGGAACTCCTATAAGAAGAGAGCGAATGATCGCTATGTCACTTAAAAACAGTCTCTGATAATGCCAATATGGTTGAAAGCACAAAAAAGTTTATTAAAACAATTATGTAAAATGGTAAAAGCCAAAACGTGCGAAACTCTCTTCAAACAGATGGAAACAGAGGGAAACACTGTATGAGTACCTTGGCAAGCGATAGAGTGTAGTCCAGCCCTGTGGGGCAGTGCTGCGGTGATCAAGCTGAGCTCCTCATCTGCAATGAACAGAACCCGCTGTGGGGGGATGGGTGTCAAGTCCGGTAGATGGAACCAACCGTCGGACTGGGAGACACCAATGATGAGTGATGACACAGCCGATGGAAGGAGAAGAGCTGACCGGCAGCTATGTGGATTGCTATGTGGATAGGCAGGTGGAAGAGCCCAAGCGTGATGTCACCCGCTTGGAGGAACACTAATCCAAAATAAGGCTTGGTATACAAAGGTGTAGGTAAAGCGCAAGCCGAGGGAGAGGATGCAGGTATGGTTTGCTAGAGGACAACAGCAAACCATCCCTGCATCCTCTCCTTCGGTTGTGGCTGTGTTTTCTGAGTGTTGTTCTTGGGGTTATTCGCAGTTGTGAAATCCCCTCAAGCGGCTCCTTCGTGGGTAGTGTTGCACCTATTACTACTATAAATATTCCCCATCCAGCCAGTTGTGTCAATGTGCTTGGTGCTGATTTCAAAGTCGTGGGCACAGGAACAGGAGACCCAGTGCATCCAGTGGCTCCGTCAGGGGTAAGCATTACACTGTATTTTCTGCTTAAATTAAATTTGCTTGAGAAAAAACCTTCCCATGTTGTTTTGTAAGGTGTTTTATCCTTATTTTGTTGTACAATTTGTTATTTTTTATTTTTTTAACAAACTGTGGTGCTTTATTGAAAGAATACAGATTACAATTTATATAAGATGGAGTCAGTGCATCAGCATTACCATTTGCATTGAATAATACAACTGAACCATAGACAGAGAGATGACAGGATCCAGTGTGGGCGCACTACCCATTAGAGTCAGTGCTGGCCTAATTTCAGGACATGGCATATAGTGTAACATTTTACAGAGACATCAGTATTAATAAGGTCAAGTTGCTTCCAACACTTAGACATACACATTGTTGTAGAGGAGCTCAAGTCTGGGTCCAAGGTGACCAGACCTTCTCGAACTTCCAATGGCAACCCTTGTTTGAATAGGTCATTTTATATAGAGGGAGGGCTGCATTTACCATCGCCTCCCAGGCAGCCACATCATGTTGATGCGGAGGTAGCCATTTCAGTTGGATTTCCTTTTTGGCATAGTATAGGAGGTATGATATGAGTAGCTTAGAGTGATGGGGATGCTGTTCATCATCAGGGATTCCCAGTAGGGCTAGGGAAGGGGTAGGTGTTAAGGTGAATTGTAGTCTAAGGTTAATTTCAGCAAACACAGCTTCCCAGTATGACATAATTGAAGGGCATTCCCAGAACATATGTATATAGGAACCCTGACGTAATCTACAGCAGGGGCAGACAGGATTGCACTCAGGAAAGATCCTCTGTAGTCTCTCCGAGGTATAATATACCCAATGAAGAAATGTAACCTGAATCAGCTTATCCCGAGATGAAATCACAAGCTTTGGGCCTTGTTCTAAGCAATCCTCCCAATCCTCTCTATCTAGAGATGGAATATCCCCCTTTCAGTACTCCCACAGTTTTCCCATCCTGGGTATATCGGTACAGAGGAGAGCACCATAGAGAGTCAATAATGGCTTGTTTAGGTCTTCAGGTGTCAAAAGTTCCTCTATGGGGTCAGCTTTGAGAGTAGGGGATCTAGGGAACTGAGCTCTAGCAGCGTGTCTTAGCTAGAAGTACCGGAACAACATCCGGCCAGGCAGACCGAACCTCCGAGACAGTAATGAGAAATCTAGAAGGGTGCTTGTAGGCATAATGTCCCCAAGAGTTCTAATCCCATAACGGGCCCATAGCTGGGGATCCAGGATGGTGCGAAAGTTTGGGAGTCCAGGGTTGCCCCACAGGGGTTGAGTGGGAGACAGCTGGCCTGGAGCCGAAAAACGTTGTGTAGCTGGTCTCCACATCATTATGCCCCTGTTGAAGATCCTTTGGTCAAAATGCGTAGGGTTTGGCTTATCACTCCTCACATTGCCCTGAATTTTATCTTTGTGATCACATTTTTACCCTTGTATGCTGGTTTTTAGAAATAAACTACCATTTTTGATCTAAACCATGTGGAAGCATTTTCTTTTTCCACATATCATCCTGGTGAGAGTGGCTCCGGAGTCCTGTTGATCTTGCCATCTAGACCCAGCCTGACGTTTCTAGGTTTGGAGGTCCTGTCGGAGGTTTACCATCTCTTCCCTGGATTCCACCCCGGAGGTCCTGGATCCTTTGGAGCTCCACACATCTACCATTTGTGGCACCATGCCTGTATGATTCCATGTCGCTGACATTGGAGTCCACCAGTTCTGGTAAGGGCAGACTCACTTCTGTTTATGGCTGATGATGCAATATCTCTGATGCTTTTTATACCGGACAGTGTTCAGCATTTTGTTTTCTTTTGTTTTTCCTTTATTCCGTGTTGGATGGTCAGACACATGTTGGACTATATTACATACATTCTTTCACTGGTTTGATTCACATTTTTCAGCACTTGTAGGTTTTTGTTTCAACTTTACCATACAGTTTTTTTCATACATTGGACATTTTGTATATTATATATATACCTGATTTGTTTCTGAACCATTATTTTTTTATCACTTACAGTACATTACCATATTTGTGTTTACTGATAGCGCTGCATCATTTATTACCCAGATCCATTTATGTTTGTCACATTGTGTATGTAGCTGCTTGTTCTTTGTCACTTGGGATTAGCGCAGTATTATTCACTTCTCACTCTCCACATCCGCCATGCAGTACACGTAGGCCCTGGCAAAAACCGGTACACCTGCGAACCCCGATAAATGAAGTTACGGAGATCCATTAAAGATCCCCAAAAAGCCGCTTCTAGACAAGTGGCTGCATTGGCCCTGGAACTCTGGAACCACCAATAGGCGGATACCAGTATTGCCGCCCAAAAAAAACCCCCAAAATTTGTTGAGGCCAATCCGCCCAAACTTGGGGGAAGATATAGTAGATTTAGCCATGCGGGGTGAGGCTCCATTCCAAATAAAGGAAATCAGCAAACTTTCTATTTCTTTAAAAAAAAGGCGATAGGGACTCAGACCGAACAGTTGTGGAAGATATAAATGAAACGTGGGAGGATCATCATTTTGACCAGATTGATTCAGCCTATCAGGTTCAGCGGGAGTCCGGACCATGCCGAACATGTTTTGAGCGAGGTTAAGAGTGGTTGAAGATTACGGTAAAAAAAATCTCACATTCGTCTGCTTACCTGCACATCCAAATATCTAAATTCCTCAACCCACTGTAGTGGAGAGGATGAGCCGCTCTGTCATCTATTGGAAAAAGAATAGTCCATATTTCCGAAAAAGTACCGAACGTGTCAAAATTTTTTAGGGCTGCTGAAAGCGACAGACCCACATCATTCAGATATAGTAAGGCATCATCCGCGTATAGGGATAGTTTCTCCTCCAGACGTCCCACCCTCAAGCCCCTGACCTCAGATGATTCCCTAATTAGGAGTGCCAGAGGCTCCAGGGCCATGGCAAACAGGTAGGGAGACAGAGGGCCCCTACGGAGAGAGAGCATTTCAGATAGTCAATCATCGGTGTGGAACCCGTTCCCTTGGTGCCCCTATAGAGCATCCTAAGCCAGTGGAGGTACTTGGGGCCAAAGCCATATTGCCTCAGGACCTCCCATAAATGTAGAGTCAAATGCTTTCTCAGCGTCCAATGAGGCAATGACTCTTGTGCCTTGATTGTCATGTGGTATAGAGAGGTTTAGGAATAGGCGTCTCAAGTTAATGTCTGTTCCCTTACCCGGCATGAATCCCATTTGATTAATATGTATCAGATTTTTAATGACAGTGGATAAGCGAATAGCTAGCACTCTAGCTAGAATTTTCGCATCAACATTTAAGAGCGAGATAGGCCTATAAGAGGCACATTCTTCGGTATCCTTGCCAGGTTTGGGAATTAGAACAATAACCGCTTCTTACATAGATTCAGGGAGAGTATCTAGGGACGACAGCTCAGAAAAAAGTTTTGTAAGCTTAGGGGCTACAATTTCAGTCCTTCCGAGCCCGGGGTCTTACCCGCCTGTAAGCTCCCAATAGCTGTCTGTATCTCTTCCAGGCACTCCCTATCCGCCCTGTCCAACACCGGAAGCTTAATGAGGTCTGGAAAGGCGATCAAATCATTTGTGGAATATGCAACCCTGGACTCATAAAGCTCCTGAAAGAATTGCATAAAACGTTGATTAATAAGGTCTGGGGCCACTAGCAAGTGTCCATTAATGTCCCGTACACTAACAATGTGAGTTGTGGGACTTTGGCTTTTTGCCAACCATGCCAACAATCGGCCATTTTTACCACCATGTTCGAAGATTTATTGTCGAGAGTAAAACAAGGCCTTTTTAGTATTCTCTAAAGGAAAGTTGTCTCCGAGTCCTCTGCTAGACCCAATGCCTATCTGGAGTTGGAGAGGAGACATAGTCTGCTTCCAACCCAGCCACCTCAGCCTCCAAAAACTTTAATGAGTGAGACCCCTTTCTCTAAAGCAGCGCAATGCGAGATATATACGCACCTCTGACCCATGCCTTAAAAGCATCCCATCGTACCATAGGAGACTCAGTGTCTCCATTCATAGTCCAATAGTTGCATACAGATTCTGTGATTGGTTCTTGTAAACAATCATCCGTTGCCCAAAACCTGGAGAGACGCCACAGCCTAACTGCGGGTGGGGTTGACAGGGAGAGAGTTAAACTAAGTGGGGCATGATCCGACACCCCCCGTGGGAGTATGCACGCCTCAGTAACCCAGCAGAGGCCGTCAGAAGAGGCAAAAGCCAGATCCAACCATGAAAGGGATTTAAAGGTGGCAGAGTGACATGTGTATTCTCTAGCGTCGGGATGCAGATGCCGCCATGCATCCGCCAAAGCAAAAGTGGAGGCCCATTGCATCAATGCAGAAGCACCCCGTGTCACCTCCTGCAATCTGTCCAGGCCTGGGCAAGGAACCATGTTGAAGTCACCCATCAGAAATATAGCTGAAATGTCATAGCTCAATGCCATGGTCATGATGTCATTCATTATAGTAATTGAGGCTGGAGGGGGCAAATACAGTCCCACCAGAACCATCTTTTTGACATATACCCTAGCATGAAGTATGACATATCTCCCATCCCGGTCAGTACGCACCTCCAGTACCCAAAAAGGCAGAGTTTTCCAGGTTAGAATACTTACACCCCTGGCATAATTGGAGTAGGTCACGTGAAAATGTTCACTAACCCAGGGTTGCCGAAGGCCTCGGATATTCCATGAGATTATGGTGAGCTGAGACATAGGTGAATACGTACAGATAACAGTGATAGGATTAAAGTAACATGTCGCCAATGGCAAGAGAGAGATTCTGGATGGCAGATGTACAGCACATAATACACTATGCAGCAAGATTAATTGTAAGCAATTCAGTATTCCTGGGCATAAGTTAGAAAAAGAGCTTTAAGCACCACTCAAAGTGAAAATAACAAAAAGAAAAGAGAACAGAACAACGTTCCCAAACTTCCCCAATCCCTGAGGAGCAAACAACCCCACCCCCCTCCCGCCCCCCCATCCTAGGACCCCCATCCCAAACATGGAGAGCATGAAACCCTGAACAACCAGTCAGTTAGGAAAAGCCTAGAGGGACGTGAACCAGATAGATCCAGCATATCGGTATGCTTGTAAAATTTTTTGTAGTATTCCTCCTGGGCAAGATCACATGTAAGTCTGAGTCAGGTAGTAGGATCAACGGTGGATCATAGAGTCAGTATGACCCGATGAGAGGACCTCCCAAGTGAAGGGATAAGTGACATCTTCGTGCAAAAAAACCCAAAAAAACAAAAAAACAAACACCTGCAAGACCTGCAAGCAGGGGCACATACTTTGAACAGTTGGAAATCAGGTAGGTTACTAGCACAATGGTGCAAATCAATGTGAGGTACCCCCAACAGCTGCAGTCATCCGCAGAAAAAAGAAGGGGGGAGCCTCATAATGCAGGGTGATCAGAGATCCCGAGAAATAAGTAGGAGGTAGGACACCTCACCTCCATACTGATCACGGATGAGGTGGCAGGGTATGAATTCAAGCCTCGCGAGGAGAAGTGAAGAAGCGGACTGACTCTCCATCTTGGACCCTCAAGCGAGTGGGGAATAGGACACTAGACCGAATGTTGTGGGCCTGCAACGTTGCCTTCACCTAAGCAAAGGACTTCCTGAGTTTCTGTGTCTCAATGGAGTAGTCAGGGAATATGAGGAGCTTGTTATTTTCATAGCGGACTTCTCCCTGCACCTTAGCGGCATGAAGCACCCCATCTCTGTCCCGGAAATTCAGAAGCCACATGATAAAAGTGCGCGGTGGGGCCCCCTGGAAGGCCCGGCCTAGGTGGAACACGGTGTGCTCTCTCTCTACAGTAAAGTAGGGAGAGAAGTGAGAACTAGGCAGCAGAGTATGCAGCAGATCCTCCACAAACACCGCAGGATTGGTGCCCTCTACTCCATCAGCCAGGCCCACAATACAGAGATTATTTCTCCTGTTACGATTCTCCACGTTATCTGCTTTATATTCCATTGCTTTCATCTTTGTTTGCAGGCTGCAGAGGGCTGACAATTGCTCAGTGACAGTGTCTTCCGTGAGGCTTATCCATTGCTCCATCTCTGAGACACGAGACCGGAGCTTGTCCACATGCTGCCTCATTATGCCAATATCAAGCTGCACTGCCTCTATCTTTGCAGTGAGAGTGGCCTGACACGGGATGATTGCTGACATCATGTCGGCGACAAAGCTGGGCTGGGGAGATGCATCTGGCTCCGGAGGCTCTGGCTCCCGAGGCTCTGTCTCCGATGCCATATAGTATTGCCTCGTGGTGTGGCACTCCACACGTGCGGGGGGGACGGGGTCCGTACCTCCTCAATCTGCGGGAATCTGAGCTTCTTGCCCTTGCCTTGGGTATCCTGGAAGTGTGGCATCTCATCTGGGTGTAGTCCCCACATCACATAAAAAATTCAAAGCAGCGGTACACTAAAATGTATTTGTGTTTTTTACTTTGTCTGTGTATTTTATTGTTATTTGATGAACTAAAGCAAATGACTATAAAATACAAAATAAAAAAATGCAAAGTAAGAAAAAAAAAACACAAACACTTTACAAAGCATCACAAGAAGGTATATTTATTTTAAAGTAAACAAAAATTTCAGCAAAGGCAAAATAAGTTTTGCCAAAATCCCTAGTCATTAAAGAGACCCCTACAGTGACCTACAGAAAGCAGGCATCTCCCATTTGCATACACAATCGCAGACTAGCAGTTTTTGAACTGCATCCTGCTTGCCAGTCTGTACGCAAACAGCCTTTGAAGTTACCAATTCCACCGAAAAGCAAGTAATTGAGAAATCAGTTTTTGATGGATTTTTAAAAAACAAACATTTAAAATGATGGCAAATATATTGAATATGTCAGCTATCGATACTTCTTCCTAATGTTAAGTAGAACGTTTTCCATTCTGATCCTTCATTAAATCCTGCCTTGATTAAACGTTTAAGAAATTGCCCCGGCACATCTGAAGTCCCATGACAGATGCCAGTTCTAACATGTCTTTTCAAAGCAGCCGCCTGGAAAGTATTAACAGTGTCAGGAGGTATTTGGGGAAAAGGACACTTAAAAACTACACGAGAGCTCATCCAAGCAAAAGTATTGTTTGAGCATTGAGATTATTGTGGCTTTGAAGAAAAAGATCAATGGATTCCTTGCATTCTTTCAAGGAAACTGTGACATTGGAAATGTTATGTGGCAATTTTATGAAGGGCAAATAAGAGTGCAATAAGTCACATGCAGAGCGCTGATGGAGAGAAATGTCACAATTCCGATCTGTTGCTTTAAACAAATTTCTATGTAATAGAATTGGCTGCAGTCACCACCTCTAAGGGGCTATATGTGAGATAGGAAAACATTTGCTTTTAAATAATTCAGCCATTTTTGATACACCTGAATGGCTCCTAAAAATAACAACCACACAGTATATACTGGCTGTTGCCTGGTTACATATAAAGCTGAGAGAAATTGAGGATTTTCTTTTCACTGAAATTTCACTGAAAGTTCCTCAAATTTTCCCATTTTGGTAAACTGATTTGAAGTCAGTGGGTGCAAAAAATTTAAGGTTCTGTTCACATTTTTGCTATTTCAGATGCTACTTGAATCACACAGAATCGCATGACAAGGGAAATCACATTGCTTTCAACAGTGCCCATTCACATCAATGCAACTCAGCACGACTTGGTTTTGGAAAAGGTTCCTGTACTACTTTGGTGCAATTCAAGCACAATTTTGGCACGTAGAATATGCAAACCACATCCAAAGTTGCACTACATAATTGCACTGGAAATCGGATCAAATCATTTTTCAGCAGTGTGAACCTACCCTAAAAGACTCTTGAGGGTTATAGAAGATTCTTTCAATTATTCTTGGTAGATGTACCTATGCAAAAATATCTTAAATACACGTATCCTATATATCTAAACTTCAGCTTTAGGCTGCAAAGGAGACTGGATTTGGTTGTACACATGCCAAAGTCACAAATTTTTTGCAGCACGGCAAAAATATTCCCCCTGTTGCATTTGGCAGGCAGTACCTCTGCTAAATGCGACTCATTCAATTGAATATGGCTGCACTGCAATTGAATAGGGCTGCACTTGCGGCTGCAGCATTGCATTCCCAAAGCTAAAGCGCAGTCATCTGTCAAAAAAAGACATTCAGGAGGTGTCAGCCACTCCTGTACTGCCCTTTAAAGAGCAATCCACCACACAGTGTGACACTGGTGTAAACAGGCCCTAAAATTTTAATTAATTTCTTTAGTAATAGGACATGATGGAAGAGACTGAGAAAAACAACTCCAATGCACAAAAGATTGTCAGAGATGGCTCACATGTTACAAGACTGTCAGGAATTTCTTGCTTGTTCAGGAAGTGATCACCTGTAACAATAGACTGTAAAAGGTTGTGAAAAGCTATACTCTTATATGCATATGCATATGTGTGCAGCACCCTTGTCCTAGAATAGGGCTACATGTAAATTTAGTTATGCTGGGTGGTAGCCAGCCTGGCTAATTTGTATTGTTTAGTGGTCAAATGACTTCTGTCCTAATCCTAAAATGTGCTTGTTCAGCTTAAAGGCCCTTTTTCCTGTACTGCTGTCTACCTTACCTCACCTATACTAAGGAGTCTAAGGAGTCTGCCAATCCACCTGTTGCTTATTGTTACTAAGGGTGTCCTGTGCCCTAGCCCCTTTCTGCCACATTTTTCCTGTTTGGGAAATAAACTTCTCTCTTGTTTAAGCATAAAAGTGACTGGCCCTATCTTCTTTTTCTTGTTCATCACCCACCATGCCCAGTACCCTGCACCCTGAGGAATTATGTTAGCCCTCCCTACATCTGGTAGTCATCATCAGGCTACCGTAAAATTGGGGTCGGCGCTACATCTGGCGCCCAACGTGGGGCAAAGCATTATTTTTGTGGTGGTCGCCCCTAGCAACAGACTGCAATCACACAGGAATTCTGACTCCGTGGGAGAGTGGCAAGTAATTTCTGTGTACCTCAGGCTGTTCTTTTAAACCACGTGGGGAGGAACCTAATTGTCTTTTTGCTCTTGGGAGTGGAAGTGCTGAGTGGGTTAAGGCAGACTCCAAAAGAGTTTTGGCACACTGCTGGAGAAAGAGGCACACGCTGAAGTTTCTTCTGAGCAGCCAGACCAATCCCTTGGCAGGTGGAGGGGTCACCGCTCTGCAGAGGAGGACACGCAGTCAGGCATGCCGCCATCTTGGGTCCACGTGCTGAGAGACGGGGAAGCAAGCATGGCAAACCTTGGAGTTTCCAATGCTGAGTGGAAAGTTTTTGCACCGAGTGTCAGCCCTGGGCCTGTTGGGCTGAGAGAAGCTGTTACCGACACTGGAGTGTGGTACATCGCTAAAGGTAGCCTGGCACTCTACAAGGCGGGAGGCTACGAAGTGATTGGGCTGCTGTGTTCCAAGTGCTCAGGACTGGCTACTAATATCCGTCCCTGGATCACCTGCTGTCACTGCAGGGAATCGCTACTGGAGGTAGTCTCTCCGGCTTTATTGTCATGGGTGTTGCGAGTGGATTGGGGCAAGTGTGTTGCTATTGCTGCACCGGAACCTGCTCCGGTGGTTGCTGCCGAGGTTGCTTTGCCTGCTGAGGTGTCTGCTACTACAACCGTGCTCGCTAAAACTGTGCCTTCCACAACCATGCCCACTACAAAGCCAGGTGTCTTAGAGACCTTCCGCGGCCGCAGTCGAGGTCGCCTACATTCCCTGATGATGGAGCCTCCCAGGGAGAAAGCTGCTGAGCCTGGTAAGCCAGATGTGAATGAGAGCAGTGTGCCTGTTGGGACAGTGAAACCCATAGCCACAAAGGGAGCAGACTCAGGAAAGTCTGCCACTGTATGTTTGAGGCCTAACCTACTCCCAGCTGAAGAATTCTCTACAGAGTCAGACTCTGATATATTGTCTGACAAAATTTCAGAATTATTTTCTGACACTTTTTCCCTAGGAGAAAGATGGACTGATAGTGATCTTGAGCAGCAGTTTGAGCCTATAGAGGAGAATGTTCTCTTACCTACTTGTAACGCCATTAATAGGCCTTAACTGTCCACCTCCACATCTCCTGTACTCTGTCTGGCAAGTTCTCCAGAAGAGGTGCGGTGAGCTCACTGTGCTAAAATCACAAATGCTGCTGTGCGAGTATCCTCTTCATTTACAAGTGTTTCTCAAAAGCCGGATACCATTGCAGGTTACTCTGTTAAGTGTGCTCCAGATACTCCAGTGTTACCTGGCTGTGGAGACCCTAAACTGCTGCCAAAGCTGTCTAAATTACAGCGCATTGTAATGAAAAAGGTAGATGAGGGATATGGTTATCTGTATTTGTATGTGCCAGAGACTCTGATTGCTGAGATCCAATGTAGACATGCACAGTGGATTGATACCACCATCAGGGACTAGTTAAACATTTCTGCAGTTTGTGATGTAAAGAAATTGTCACCCAGAAATGCAGAAAGATACACTACAATCTTGAAAACTTGGGATTATGGTTGACACATTTACCCGGACTGTGTTATCATCAGACGGCCTAATCAAGCCGACCTACGGCATTACATTACTACCATCGGATCACCTGGGAAGCCAATCCAATTGCCCGTTCCATCTTACTACCCGTGATGCCACAAGCCATTATTTCTCAAGTCAGCCTGGAACACAGCTCTGTTGATCAGTTTAGCTGTGTTTGTTCCACAGGAAGTCGTACTTCACATGGAAGGAATCCTGTTGTGGGGACACTGCTGCCTGTGCTGTTTGCTGCTGGACTGTGCTCCTGCTACCAGCAGTCACATGAAGTGCCCTAAAAGTGATGTATTGGCCTGTTGCCTTTATGCCACTATTTCTCATTACGCAAAGTGATATACTGATTTGTTGCTTTGAAAATTCAGCGTGTCCTTGTCCACCATGGCAAAATAGCCTCAGTCTCCTGGAAAAGGCATGTTTCTTTGTGTTGCCTGTGTGGAAGTCTGCAACACTACAGTTTCAGTCTTTGGTCCCTGAAAGCAGTGACTGGGGGCAACAAGTTGTTGTTACTTTATAATGGAACTCTATTGCAAAATGTAAAACCATGGAGAGTACCTGTTGGACTTTGGTGTGACAGAGCCAACAAGAATGTTCACACTAAAGTTTGTACCTACTGAACTCTGGGGTTACAGAGACAATGTGATATTTTAGTTAGGTAGTCAGGTGGGCTGTGCTTTGGTGACTTGGGCTAACCTACATCTGAAACCTATACTACATAGACTCCAAAGTATTCAAGTGACTTTTGTTTTACTGTCACTAGATGGTAATAGGTGAGTCAATCTGAGTGAGCAGTAAATTAAAATGTTTAGGCATGTAATGCCTTAAGTATTGATATAATGTTATATACTTCATGGAAGAAGGTGTTACTCTCTTGGGAGTGGGGCTCTGTTTCCATGTGTTGATATTTCAGTGTACGGTTAATTGCTAGGACTGTAGAGTATGTGAAAATATACTAATGTGAGTTTACCTTATACACTCTTGTCTTCCTCTGCTGAGAGTAGGCATTGTTCTAAATAGATATATGTAGATATGCGTTTCTTTAGTGGAATGTATAGTGATAATACTTGTCTTCTTCGGCTGAGTACAGACAACATTTCAAATGTATACATAAATGTTTGCTTTAGTATAGATATTACTATAATGGTAGATATAGTATAGTGCGTTGTAAAATATATATATCCATTGCGACCTCCTTGGCTAAGGAGAGACAGTACTCTAATTTTGTACAGTAATGCTCATTTTCTATGAACATTGAATATTCAACTGTTTATATGTGTTTTCTATACATTGCGTCTTCCTCGGCTGGGGAGAGACAGTTCCTTAAAATTGGTTTAACACCAATATTTTCTATTACTTATCGTATAGTATTTTAGATACATAGACAGTTAGGATGTAATGTCATTTGCTTTATTGCATTTTTTATCTATTTTCATGTGGAATGCCACGTGTATTTGTAACCTTTTGAGCTGAGGTTTTTCTTTCCTAAACCCTTCCCTATCCACATTGTGCCAGGACATCCACTCTCAGGCTTGAGAGTATATGTTTTTGTTTTTTGCAGACTCCGTAGGGCTACAGGTAAATTTAGTTATGCTGGGTGGTAGCCAACCTGGCTAATTTGCAGTGTTTAGTGGTCAAATGACTTCTGTCCTAATCCTGTTTAGCTGTGGTTTTCCCTTTTGTCAGTAGGTGGTGCTGTTGCCTTTGAAATTAATGTGATGAGCTACAGTAAATTCAGGTTATGGATAAACATATCTTTCTCAGCCAATCATATTTGCTGCTATGCATGCTGGGTAAAGGTATTTATTCGGAAGGCGTCAGGTGATCGAGGTCTTCCCGCCCAGGGCTATGGCCTGGGTGGATGTGTGTGGAACAGTTCCTAGGCCTAAAGCCTGAGGCCTATCCAGGTGGTTTCCTGGCTGCTAGGCCTATCCGAGGCCTATCCAGGTGTTCCAGATTCTGCTGAGAAAAGCCTGCAAAAGATCCGGAAACGATTCGGAGAGGCATGGAGTTCTAAGGAAGCACCGGAGGTGACTCTTAATGAGCTGGAGGCTATGAAGTGGCTGGGGTGAATTCAAGAGAGAACTCATCCAAGGGAATCTGTGTATGAAGCTGTGAGTAAAGTTCAGCTACTAGAGGAGACAGCCTATCCTACAAAGTACAGATGTGCTGGTTCAGCTTAAAGGCTCTTTTTCCTGTACTGCTGTCTACCTTCTCTCACATATTTTTGTCTAAGAAGTCTACCAATCCGCCTGTTGCTGATCGTTACTAAGGGTGTCCTGTGCCTCCCTCCTCTATCCCACCATGTTCATCACCCACCATGCCCAGTACCCTGCACCCTGAGGAATTATGCAAGCCCTCCCTACCTCTGGTAGTCACCATCAGGCTTCTGGAAAATCGGGGTAGGCACTACATGTGTGTCTATACACTACCAGTCAAAAGTGTTATAATACCACATTTTTTCCAGTTTTTGATGAAATGTATGCAGTTTCATGCCTCAATGTACTCAATATATTATATACAATATTGTTTGAAAAGTTCTTCCCAAAACATTTGCAGAAGTTCCCACAGATATGTTAGTCTTGTAGGTTGCTTTGTTTGCACCTTTCTGTCCAGTTCATCCCAAACCTGCTCGATTGGGTTTATGGCTGAAGACGTGTAATGTAATATGCCCTCCAAAGTACAACAAATGAATGTGACTGCTAGGCAACATCATAGAAGAAGAAATTTTTCTAAGGAACTTATTCTCCAAATGCATGCCTCCAGTGAAAGTTTGGGAGTAGTTCTGTCTCAGGAGGTCTTTGGGAAGGACATCACATAGTCTTTCTCAGCAGGAAGTAGTGGAGCAAGAATTCTGGCCATCAAGTGGGTTTTGGATATTCTGTGCTATTTTCTACTTGGCAAGAAGTTCTGTTTGATGTTGGACAATGCCCCACTAATCTGGATGAAACAGAACAAACACTCAAATGCTGGAGTAACCAGGTGGTTCTTGACCCTACAAAGGTTTACATTTGTAATGGAACACAGACATGAAAAGCAACATCAAAATGATGCCCTCTCTAGGGTATACTGCAGAATGTCCCAAATTGCCTCGAACACCTCTGCATCAAGGTGGGGGGTATATGTACAGGATGCCAGGGATAGGTCCTGGATGGGAGACGTGTGCCCCTAGTGTTTCGGTTGTGGTCCCTTTAGTTGGGACAACAAGAGACAGTTGGAGTACTCGAGAATTCTCACCCATGCAGGGTGAGGAGTCCTGGGATGATCCAGCAGAGAGGGAAAATTGATTTACAGTTTTGCCAGGATTAAGTTCTGATATGAGACCTGGAATTCGCAGGCTCAAAGAGATTTTGGGTGTGACAGAGTTTCCAACCCTGACTAGGGGTAGCTTGTTTCGGTAAGGGTTAACCTGCCTGTAAGAGAGGGTTGAAAAGGGTAGGAAGCCGTCAGCAGGTGTCCATAAGGTGTTGTGTGGAGAAGGACACACTTGTGGGAAGGAGCTGTGTGGTTTTTAGTTACTGAGACACTGCTGAGCTGTAGTGACCTTTTCTTTGTACCCCTGGAGCAGGCGAGGACTTTAAAATGGTTCTAAAGTCAACATTTTTTTTTACCTTACTGCATTCCCTGCATAAAGGTAAAAAATGTGCCACAACTTGTTGTGGCCCCTCCTCCCTAAACACTTACCTGACTCCTTCAGCAATCTAATGCTGTTCCATCTTCCTGGTCTCACTGGAGACTCTGAGAACAGCAGGAACCATAAGCTCCTGCTACTCTCAGTCAAACCCTATGTGGAAGGAGCGGAAGGCGTGTTTGAGCCATGCTGTGTGTGTCTATGGAATGAACACAGCCTGGCTCAGAAGTGTGGCCACATGGGTGCACCATCAGGCCACTCAGCTGCCTCCTCCAGCAATCCAGTTTTGTCCCATATGTAGCACCACTACTCCCTCTCCCTGGTCTCACAGGAGACTCTGATAGCAGCTGGTGCCATAGGCGTCTGCTGCTGTTAGTCAAGTACTGTGTGGCCATGGCTTGCTAAGGAACGCACTCGAAAGAAGAAATAGAAAGCACTGGTGGGGGAATCCAGAAGAGGTGATAAGGGACCACTCTGTGCAATACCATTGCACAGGGCAGGTAAATATATATTCCGTCTTCTGGTGACAAGTGACAATTTATCTCTCCCAGTGACTCACACAGATCCCTCCCTGCACTGCATTCAAGGTCAGGGACAAGAGAGGTACAGGTGTCCCAGGTACAGTGTGGTCAAGGGCAGGAGGGAAGCATTTCCTGGTAGGTTGCACCCTTTGTGAGGTAAAGAGCCCTGGTAGGGAACTCTGTCTGAA
Source organism: Aquarana catesbeiana (assembly GCF_042186555.1). NCBI lineage: Eukaryota > Metazoa > Chordata > Amphibia > Anura > Ranidae > Aquarana > Aquarana catesbeiana. The sequence goes on from NC_133325.1 coordinate 116,274,278, forward strand.
TAGTGCACCCCTGAACCCAGCATTCTGTACATAGCACACTCTTGAACTCTGCACTCTGTACATAGTTCACTACTGAACTCTGCACGCTGTGCGTAGCGCACCCATGAACCCTGAACTCTGTGTTTCGCACACCCCTGAACCCTGCACTCTGCATAATGCCCTCCTGAACCCTCCACTCTGTCCATAGTGCACTCCTGAATTCTGCACTTTGTACGTAGCACACTCTTTAACTTTGCACTCTGTACATAGCATACTCTTGAACTCTGCACTCTGTACGTAGCACCCTCCTGAACTCTGCATTTAATATATTCTCTGCAGTGCTCAATAGTATGTATTACACAGCAAGACTCAGGAGTGGGTAATACAGGCAAGTGTATAACAAAATATTTTGCAGCCAACTATTGCTTTAGCAAAAATAAACCCCACTGTATTATATATGAACTGCCTATGCTATTTTAACTCACCATTCTGTACTAATTTATCACAAATAGATCCAAAAAAGGTGACGCTATACTTCTTATTTCACAAAATATGTGCATGGAAATTTGAAATGTATCTCTTGTGTGTGGCCCCTCACTTTCCATTAGTGATTTGTGAATAATTTGTCCATTCCAACTTTTTAATCACCCTGAATACTGTCAAATTATAATCCCTTAGATCCCAGTTCTTTTTCCCACTGGAGCCTGAAACCATCTGATCTGTGCTAATTATTAAGTCATTTTGATGTTGTGTCCTGCAGTAATATTAAGTATGCTTTACTTCTGATTCCAAATTTAACATACTTGTTTTAGAAGACTGTCTGCATATGCCTTGTATATTACTGTATGATTGTTTGTGCCATTAAATCAAATGCAATTCACATGTCGAACAAAAGGTACATTGTTAGGACATTTCTAATTGATAATTAATTTAAAAGATGATCTCCATGCAGATATAAAAGACACAAAATCATTCAGCCCTCTATGATTAATACATCATAATTTTTTTTTTTATTATAAGCAGTGTGAGTACCTGAAGAGCTTAGCTGTGTTATGTCTTGTTTTACTTTTCTTGCAGGACATTGCACTCATGGATCTGTACCATCTCACCTGCCAGTCACTCTGTTGAGAAGGCTCAGGAGTCCAGTGTCAGGTGTGGATACTGAGAGTCTTCCGTCAGTCTGTTCTGTCAGCTGGTCAACACCTGATCAGCATGCCATCATTAGGTTGAACCTAGCTTTGCCAGAATAGGAAGGCAGTGTTCTGGAATGGTCCGATGTGAAAAGGCTGTTTGCCCAGGCTGAAAGAGTGTTTCCCCTCTGTGTGAGCAAGCTGTTTGTCTATATGCAATGTGGGTCTAAGAAATCTACTAGAATCACAACTTGAATAGAGAAACAGAATGGAGAAACAGCAATGAGGCTATTGCCCTTTGAAAGAAGCTGTTGGATGCACCTGGATGCAGAGATCCACCCAGTAACTTATGGCTAAGGAGCTCTAGGAACCCCTGTAAGAATTTTGGGCATTTTACCTCCTTTGTTCATCTGTCCCACAAAGTTTGAAGAAACGACTTTCAAGTGTGGACCTACTTTCCTTTGAGGTGTTATCTCCTGAGGACTAGGAATTTCCTAATTGGGATGTCCCTTTTGTACCTGCAAGGACCCTAAAAAATATTAATATTGATAAATATACACTACATTGTACTTAAAGAGTGTATGTACTGGGTAAAGAATGGAGGACTCCAAATCTTGCCTATTCCTGCCAACACCGCAGAGATGTACTACAGGATAATGCCTTCCATAGATGCGCTAGGTACCTAGCAGCCAGGGCTAGACTGGCCATCTGAAGGGCTCCCAATCTGTTGGTGATCCATAGGTGTTATCAAGGCTGCACCATTGTGGTGCCTTGCAAGCAAGCACATCAACGTGTTGGTATGCTGGGCTTTACCATGTGTTGCATTAAGGCAGCCCCTTCATCATGAATGGCTTGCCAATGCACCAAAACACATCCAAAACAGGACAAGCGCATTTTCTTTATGTATTGCACCCTTTCTATTTGTATCGTGCAGTGTGCTGCAATGTATGTGCGTTTGGATGCTTTTGACAAGTTGTGTTGGAATGTCATTGTGTGTTACTCTGTGGTATGTTCCTAAGTCATATTTGTGTGTTTACATATACAGTATATACAGTATATTTTTGAATGTGCACTGTTGAAAATATTTTATGTCCCTTTTTTTGTTTAACATATTTTATTGAGTATTCACCAAAAAGGGAAGTACACAAAAGAAAAGTAGTACCAAGATAATATCAAGATAACAAATCCATTGACAAAGCAAAGGGAACATTACAACCTAGTTGACAATCCCAGGGAGGATAACCCAAATGATCAATTACATGGCCACTATCTTAGCCCAGGCCAGATACTGAACTAATCTTCCAATGGGTCTTATTTTTAACATTCTTTATTTTAAACATTTTTAATAACATAAATTATACAAATGTGTTAACTAAAAGTGGAGGCATGTGGTGATACTATCAGTACCTCTTATCATTACAGATATACGTAGTATCTGACAATACAGAGCATTGAAAACAGTATACAGAAATTAAGATACATAAGTCTCCATTAATTTCCAAGCATTTAATCCGTGTTATCCTTTTCATTATGTATGAGTCCAGTGAGTGGCAGGAGGTGCAATATCTAGGTGTGTAAGTGGAATTTGTGCTTTTTGTGTATTTGTTAGCTCATGGGGAAATGTCTTGCCCCACGTCAGGCCCATGGAAAGCTCCTCCCCTACAGCACACATCATTCAGATATTATGCTTGGGTATATGTGGAGGCTCGTGTACCTATTCGCATCAAACCAAGGAGTCAGAGGAGAAGACCCCTTAAGATAAAGAAAAAAAGGGGAATGGTGGAAGAAATAGAGAAAAAGACAAGAAAGGCACGAGGGGCCTGGAGCAGAAGAGAGAGAGAGGAGGAAGGGGGGGGGGGGGGATAAAGCTTGTCTTACAATAGCTTTCTGTATGTCCTAGAGCAGTAATGGCGAACCTTGGCACCCCAGATGTTTTGGAACTACATTTCCCATGATGCTCATGCACTCTGAAGTGTACTGTAGCTGAGCATCATGGGAAATGGGAAATGTAGTTCCAAAATATCTAGGGTGCCAAGGTTCGCCATCACTGTCCTAGAGCAACCTTTTTCAATGGAATCCGGGGATCCCTTATGGGTTCTTCAGGAGTGGCTTAGGAAAATTGCCCCAACATACACAAAAATTGACCTTAAACCAACAACTAGATCAAGCCTGCCTTTTTGTTACCCTGTTGCGCAGCAGTACACCCAGCTGCCGATTTTTTTTTCATTCTTTTATTTAAAAGTATCTTAAAATTACATAAAATAAATTTCACAAAATAGCAAACTCCACAATCAATCTTTACATGTCAAACAAAGTAAACAAAATTAATAAATCACATCAACTGGTCAAATACATGAAAAAGTATATACATTTCCCTCCACCCCTCACCATTAAAACATAACACAACTCCCCTTCCCTCCACCCTTATCCTCTTATCTCCACACCGCACCTATCCTATAAAGGGAAAAGGAACAAAATTAGTATCACACAAATAAAATTAACATAAACATTCCTTCCCACCTCCCACAGGGCCACCCCCCACCCAAAAAAAACATACAAACTTCCCGATAAAATCAATCTGCTTCCTCCCACCTCCCAATACACACAATTCCCTCCCACCTCTCTATACATAAGCAAAAGACCTTAAACCCAAACTTAACATGCTAAATACACCACTCCCTCCACCCATCAAACTTCCATATTTTTTACCATTTTCAAAACCCATTTTTACTAATATCACCATATGCATACGCACAGAGCCTTCCACGGACCATAGCTTTGCAATCTCTCACTGCCACTTCTTCTTTCCTAAAAAACTAAATATTTCTCACGTCCCGCAAACTTTCTTTTACACAATTTACCAACATCCATAATACCCATCATTCATCCTTCCCAACGTCACACAGTCCAAACATTATTATATCAAAGGACGTCCTCTCCACCCCAGTCAGACATTAAATCATTCTTTCCATATCTCACCACACCTCATTAGTTTATCCACACCCCCAAAGCAAATGATCCACATTCTCCACTCTCCTACACCCCACTCTTGGACACACCTCACTATCCACCAATCTCCTCCTTCTCTGGAACTTACTCATCAGCAAACACCTATAAACAACCATCTAAGCCACATCCTTCTGCCTTTTTAATAACTCCTTATTGCACACATTTCTCCATACTTTCTTACTCTGCACTTCATTCAATCCACCTACCACCTCCAACTCCTCCTTCCCTTCCAACATCCCCATTACCTTCCTACTATCACATCATACTTCCTTTATTACTTCTTGCAATCCATACTTCCTTCCATGCCTGTCCTCTGATTCTCCAGCAGTGATCCCTGTCCTCTGATTCTCCAGGGGTGATCCCTGTCCATCATGGATTCATAGGGAGCACGTTGGATGCTCCTTAAATGCCTTTCCCCTACCCCTCTGAGTGAGCTAACTGAGGGAGAGATATTGAGGGAGAAGAAAAATGTTGGAATACTAATCAATATCAATGTACAAAGGTATATTTGCTTTGTAAGAATAAATCACCTTTAATGTTGGCTGTTCTTTGGTGGGGGGAGTGTGTAGTGGGGGGCTACTCTATCACCCGTGGTCCTGCTCCTCCCGCTATTCCCGCCAGCGACCACCATGCTGAATAGACACTGACACAGGCACTCACTGGAGGAGAGCACGCCTGTCAGTCCCTGTGGGGGATTTCTCCCCCTCCCTCTCCTCTTCCTGTGTCCCTATTGGCAGGGAGAGGGAGCCAGTCAAGCAGCAGCAGAGGACCACGGGACTTGAAGTCTCATCACAATACAGCCCCATTGATTTCTACAGGGGGTGGAACTACCAAGCCCAGTCTGCTTTGCAAGAAGGGGGGGCTAGCTAAAAACTTAAGCTTGTTGGTCTGAGGAAAGATCACCATGAGGCAGGGAGGTGAATGAAGGTGTGAGGAGAGACTACAGGCACCCGCTGAAGAACCATACAAAGACGGTTCCAGAGACCATCCAGAGACGGTTGAAGATGAATGTACCTTCTGTACCACCTAATAGCTCTATTTTTATGTGGAATATCTCTGAAATTATGAGATCTAACGTTAAAACCACTTGATCTTACCGGATTTAACGAATATCTATTAGCCTGAATGATTTTTGGTCAGAAAATTGCATGTGGGGGGCTAACCCGTCCTTTTGTACCACCTAATATCTATTATTATGTGAAATATCTCTGAAATTATGTGAGATCTAAAGTTAAAACAACTTGATCTTACCAGATCTAACGAATATCTATTAGCCTGAATGATTTTTGGTCAGAAAATTGCATGTGGGGGGGGGGCTAACCCATCCTTATGTACCACCTAATATCTCTATATTTATGTGGAATATCTCTGAAATTATGTGAGATCTAATGTTAAAACCACTTGATCTTACCGGATCTAAAGAATATCTATTAGCCTGAATGATTTTTGGCCACAAAATTTGATAAGGGGGGGCCAACCTGTCCTTATGTACCACCTAATATCTCTATTTTTATGTGTAATATCTCTGAAATTATGTGAGATCTAACATTAAAACCACTTGATCTTACCGGATCTAACGAATATCTATTAGCCTGAATGATTTTTGGCCAGAAAATGTGATAATGGGGGGATCAACCCGTCCTTATGTACCACCTAATAACTCTATTTTTATGTGGAATATCTCTGAAATTATGTGAGATCTAATGTTAAAACCACTTGATCTTACCTGATATAATGAATATCTATTAGCCTGAATGATTTTTGGTCAGAAAATTGCATGTGGGGGGGCTAACCCATCCTTATGTACCACCCAATATCTCTATTTTTATGTGGAATATCTCTGAAATTATGTGAGATCTAATGTTAAAACCACTCGATCTTACTGGATCTAATGAATATCTATTAGCCTGAATGATTTTTGGTCAGAAAATTGCATATGTGGGGGCTAACCCGTCCTTATGTACCACTTACTATCTCTATTCTTATGTGGAACATCTCTGAAATGATGTGAGATCTAACGTTAAAACCACTTGATCTAATGAATATCTATTAGCCTGAATGATTTTTGGCTAGAAAATTTGATAAGGGGGGGCCAACCCGTCCTTATGTATCACCTAATATCTCTATTTTTATGTGGAATATCTCTGAAATTATGTGAGATCTAATGTTAAAACCACTTGATCTTACTGAATCTAATGAATATCTATTAGCCTGAATGATTTTTGGCCAGAAAATTTGATAAGGGGGGGTAAGCCCGTCCTTATGTACCACCTAATATCTATATTTTTATGTGGAATATCTCTGAAATTATGTGAGATCTAACGTTAAAACAAATTTATCTTACCAGATCTAACGAATATCTATTAGCCTGAGTGAATTTTGGCCAGAAAATTGCATGTTGGGGGGCTAAGCCGTCCTTATGTACCACCTAATATCTCTATTTTGATGTGGAATATCTCTGAAATGATGTGAGATCTAAGGTTAAAACCACTTGATCTTACCGGATCTAACGAATATCTATTAGCCTGAATGATTTTTGGCCAGAAAATTTGATAAGGAGGGGCCAGCCCCCCTCATTAATCACTTAATAAGTCTCTAATTGTGTGAGATCTAAACCACTTGATCTTACCGGATCTAACAAATAGCTTCCAAAATAGCTAACTGTTTGGTCAATTTTTTGATAAGGGGGGGCTGATGACGGGTTAGCCCCCCCCAGCAAATAACTGTTAACGTTGCTTCTTCTGTGTGAGATCTAACATAAACAACGGTTGATCTAACCTGATCTAACAAAGATCTAACAAACTGCACAAGATTTTTTCAAAAATTATGATATGGGGGGGCTAACCCAGCAGAGGTGTCTATGGGGACATGTTGGGACTTGTAGTTCATACAGAGAGACCTCCATAGAGGTCTATAGGGACATGCTGGGACTTGTAGTTCATACACGGAGAATCCACCATAGATGTCTATGGGGACATGCTGGGACTTGTAGTTCATACACAGAGAATCCTCCATAGAGGTCTATGGGGACATGCTGGGACTTCTAGTTTATACACAGAGAATCCTCCATAGAAGTCTATGAGGACATGCTGGGACTTACTATATTATACTATACATGGACAGACTTTTTTTTACTAAGCCAACATTTCTGTAATAAAAACCTTTTCTTTTATTGGACTTATGTAATATAATTTTCTGAGATACTGAATGTTGGGGTGTCACTAGCTGTAAGCCATATATCACTCCTTGTGTAACACATCTATATAAAATATATCACTTTTTGAATGCAATTAGGCCACTTTCACACAGAGGCGTCAGCTGTAAAGCACCGCCATTTTTAGCGGTGCTTTACTGTCGTTTTTGCGGAGGTATTCGTCTGCTAGCGGGGCGTTTTTAACCCTTTTTCGGCCGCTAGCGGCGGTTTGGCCGTGCTGCCTATTCACTTCAATTGGCAGGAGCGGTGGAGGAGTGGTGTACACACCACTCCAAAGATGCTGCTTGCAGGAGTTTTTTTAACGTCCTGCCAGCGCTTCGCCTCAGTGGGAAAGCCCTCGGGCTTTCCCACTGAGACTGCAGGGGAGCCGTTTTACAGGCGCTATTTTTAGCCCCAAAAGTACCTGAAAAACACTACAGTGTGAAAGGGGTCTTACTGAAATAAATTAACTATTTCATTATATTCTAATTTTATGAGATACACTTTATTGATTACAGGTTCATCTCTGGTCAAAACTTTTTTTTCTTTTTGTTATATATCAATAAAGTTGAATAAAAAAATATTATTTGTTTAAAGTGAAAAAAAATGTATTTAAATGAAATAAAATAAAAATAAATTGTTTCTCAGATGTGCACAATTGTTAAATCTTGACTTATTGGGTATCTATTTACTCATCATAACCTAATTTTTTATATTTTATAAAAAAAAAAAAAAAAAAAATAGGTATTATATGGTGTTTGTGTGCACTAAAATGCATTTAAGTGTATTTTTCCCTGAAAATTTGCATTTAATAAACAGCTGCGCGAATATGGCAACAACCACCATTTAAAACTCCAAATCTCTATTTTCATAAAATATATCATGTTTGGGTATTATAAGCCATTTTCTTGCTAAAAAAACATGATTATTTTAACAAGTGTGTGAGAAATGTCAAAATTGTCCCTGGCAGCGATTAACAGCGGGTTAACATGTTTACAAATTTGAATTTTTTTTGTCAGTTAGAAAAAAAAAAAAGTTACGTGATATGACCATATTCATATTTGAATTTTTTTGTCAGAAAAAAAATTTAAAAAATAATTAAATCTTTACTTTTTGGGCATCTATTTATTCATCTTAACCTCATGTTTTATATTTTATAAAATTAAAATAGGTAAATAGGTATTACACAGTGTTTGTGTGCACTAAAATGCATTCAAGTGTATTTTTTCCCTGAAAATTTGCATTCAATAAATAGCTGCGTGAATATCGTGTGACATACAATATGGCAACAGCCACCATTTAATTCTCCAGGGTCGCTGCTTTCAGAAAATATATCATGTTTGGCTATTATAAGCCATGCTTCTAGCTAAAAAACATGTTCATTTTAACAAGTGTGTGAGAAATGTCAAAATTGTCCTGGGCAGCGAAGGGTTAACATGTTTACAAATTTGAATTCTTTTTCAGTTAGAAAAAAAAAAAGGTCATTTTATAATAGCGCGTTTTCATAGCGAGAGAAGTGCGATAAAGTCAGCGGATCTTCTGTTTATCATCAAAGGAGACCCAATTATGCAACCGAAAATGTTTGCAACCTTAACAGCGGAAAACCAGCCCCCCGCACAGCCCAGAGCCCCTCGTAGGGGGGTGTGTAAGGCTATCAGGCGGGGGTTCAGGGCAGTTCTAAGCATTGTCTGCATTTACCTAAAACCCAGACAGAGACACGCAGAAGGTATGTAGGATTTCATTCAATTATAATGTAAGAAACTGGAGAGAATTCTATACTGGATACATTTTAATTATTCAAATATAATCTCAGCTCACTACTTCAACTGGCAGTTGGACAGCAGGAGACATGAATCAGGTGTGTGGGAGGAATGCCTAGATCTCATTGGCTGCCTGATGTAACTGACAAACACTTGTGTCCCATTATCACTTTTAATTATAAATGCAAAAGCAAAGTAATTATTCCCATCATCATTCTGCTAATTAATAATTATCCCAGTATTCTATATTTGGTTTTATTACATTAGTTATACAGAAGAGTTCTATCTGTCACATGACCTGGGATTGCTTCTAACTGACAAATTTAAAATAAAAAAAAAAAAAAAACGACTGTCTTCATGTACACTGCTGCTGGTAAAAGGACGTTTAGGATCAGTTGGGCATTTTTTTCAGCTGCCCCTGAACTCTGCTCTGTTATCTTATTAGTACATGTACATGGGGGGCATTTATAGTCCTTTCAAAGCAGTTGAGTTTTGAAGCATTTTTTGGAAAGCAAAAAAAAAAAATGCTATGTTCAGAGCTATTTGAAACGCCAAATGCCTGTAACAGCTTGTAATTGCGGTAACTTGTGTTTAACTGCGTTTTGTTTAAAGACGGGTGCACAGCAAAAGGGACATTCTTTTAATGTTGGTTACTATCTGTCAAGTTAACCCTTTCATGACTAAGCCTATTTTTGAAATTTGGTGTTTACAAGTTAAATCCGTATTTTTTGCTAGAAAATTACTTAGAACCCCCAAACATTATATATATATATATATATATATATATATATATATATATATATATATATATATATACATATATATATATATGTGTATATATATATATTTTTTTAGCAGAGAATCTAGAGAATAAAATGGAGATTGTTGCAATATTTTATATCACACGGTATTTGTGCAGCGGTGTTTTAAAAGCAAATTTTTGGGAAAAGGGACACTTTCATGAATTTAAAAAAATCTAAACAGTAAAGTTACCCCAATGTTTTTTGTATAATGTGAAAGATAATGTTACGCCGAGTAAATACATACCAAACATGTCACGCTTTATAATTGCACGCACTCGTGGAACGGCGACAAACTACGGTACCTAAGAATTTAGAATTAGAAGGCTGGAACGAAGCCACCCACGGCTTCGTTCCAGCCGGCCCCCAGCTGCCTGGGGCAGCCGATTGGTCACTGGGCCTCCCGATCGAACGGGAGGCCCGGTAAGATCGGCGGGAGGCGGCGGGAGGCGGCGGGAGGGGGGATGTCCCCTCCCGCACCTCCAGTATAACAGCCGAGCGGCTTTTAGCCGCATCCGTTGTTATACTCGTATAGCTGATCGCCCGCTCTAAACAACAGTACCGGGATGATGCCTGCAGCTGCGGGCATCATCCCGGTATAACCCCGGAAAGCCGAGTACGCACATCTGCGTACGCTTGGCGGGAAGGGGTTAAAGCGTTCGGGAGAGGTTTTAAAACATCCTGTGTACATGAGGGGCCAGTTCACACCATAGAAACGCAGTCTGGATGCGTTCCAGGTGCTTTTCTGCATGCACGTTTTTGACGTGTTTTTGATGCAGTCCAGTGCATTTTTTTCTCCCTTTTTATACTTAACCTTAAATAAGGACAAATTTTTCATGCGATTATTGCCAGCCAGTGGGTCGGGATGAGTGGCAGGCAGCAAGCATTTTTATACGAAGGCCAACAAGAGTCATCCTTGTGTCCCTGTCATGTCGAGTTTATTCATTGTCTCTGGCACAAGAGTTTTTAACTTTTCTCTCTATAATTTGATGTTGTACAAAGAAAAATATATGAAATGTAGGTGAAGGTGCTAAATCTAATCTAAATCTCTCTCTCTCTCTTTTTTTTTAAGATGTTTGCAGTATTTACTGCAGACAAGGCTCACACAGCAGGCCTGTCTATCATCACATTGAAACGCCGCCAAAAAGTGACATTCAAATTGAGACTTCACCAGAGTGCGACCGTGACATGGCCACTCCACCAGAGTGCGACTGTGATATGGCCACTCCACCAGAGTGCGACCTAGACATGGCCACTCCACCAGAGTGCGACCTAGACATGGCCACTCCACCAGAGTGTGAACGTGACATGGCCACTCCACCAGAGTGCGACCGTAACATGGCCACTCCACCGGAGTGCGACCTTGACATGGCCACTCCACCAGAGTACGACCGTGACATGGCCACTCCACCAGAGTGCGACCGTGACATGGCCACTCCACTAGAGTGCGACCGTGACATGGCCACTCCACCAGAGTGTGACCGTGACATGGCCACTCCACCAGAGTGCAACCGTGACATGGCCACTCCACCAGAGTGCGGCTGTGACATGGCCACTCCATCAGAGTGTGACCTAGACATGGCCACTCCACCAGAGTCCGACTTCCATACGGAGAATCCACCAGCATGCAACCTTCACGTTGATACTCCACCAAAATTCCAGGGGAATGTCTCCAGTGAAGATGGGGGCAAGGTTACAAGAAAAGATAGGCAGATACTAGTGGTAGGGGATTCAGTTATTGGAAGGATACAGAGGGCGATCTGTCACAAAGACCGGTATCGCTGAACAGTATGTTGCTTACCAGGCGCTCGGGTTTGGAACATTGTAGATTGCATGGACAGATTGTTGGATGGGGCTGGCGTGGACCCAGCTGTCATGGTATATATTGGTACCAATGACAAAGTTCGAGAAAGATGGAGCGCCCTACAAAATGATTTCAGGGATTTAGGGGCTATATTGAAGAAAAGGTCCCCCAAGGCAATATTTTCAGAAATACTGCCTGTACCTCAAGCCACACCAGAGAGGCAGCAGGAGCTTATGGTACTTAACAAATGGCTGAGGAACTGGTGCAGGGAGGAGGGGTTTGGGTACATGGAGAACTGGACTGACTTTTTGGTAAATTACCGGCTCTATAGCAGGGATGGACTGCACTTAAATGAGCCCTGTGGGGTGGGAGGAGACTTGCAGGGCAGAAGGAGACTTGCTGGGTGGGAGGAGCATGGTGGGTTGAGAGGAGCCCCATGACAAGGGTAGCTTTGAATTTTCCCCAGAGATCAGCATTATACATTTCTGGATGTTTTCATAACTTTTGAAGATCAGTGTCACCAAAATAAACTTTATAAACACAACAATGTAAACAAAACAAAACACTGATCCAGTGATTAGATCCATAAAATAATAATAATAAAAGTCATATATATATATATATATATAATAATAATAGGAGGTGATGGTTTCCCTTCCTGAATGTTGGTGTGAATGAGCCTATAAGGTGGGGCCCCTGTCTGTGTGCTGTATGACGGAGCTGTGTAAATCTCAGGACTGGATGGACAATCACCAATCCATAGATTGGGGGGTCAGTAACTTGTAGATCTTGGACAGGTGATTGGTTATATAGTTGTGTAGAGAGGTGGTGGAGGGGTTGTGTACAGAGATGGTGGGGGAGGTGTTCTTGTTAGATCAGGTTAGATCAACCGTTGTTTTGCGTTAGATTTCACACAGAAGAAGCAATATTAACATTTATTTGCTGGGGGGGCTAACCTGTCATCAGCCCCCCACTTATCAAAAAATTGACCAAACAGTTAGCTATTTTGGAAGCTATTTGTTAGATCGGGTAAGATCAAGTGGTTTTAATGTTAGATCTCACATAATTGGAGACTTATTGATTAATGAGGTGGGGCTGGCCCCCCCTTATCAAATTTTCTGACCAAAAATCATTTAGGCTAATAGATATTCGTTAGATCCGGTAAGATCAAGTGGTTCTAATGTTAGATCTCAAATAATTTCAGAGATATTCCACATAAAAATAGAGATATTAGGTGGTACATAAGGACGGGTTGGCCCCCCCACATGCAATTTTCTGATCAAAAATCATTCAGGCTAATAGATATTCATTATATCCGGTAAGATCAAGTGGTTTTAATGTTAGATCTCACATAATTTCAGAGATATTCCACATAAAAATAGAGATATTAGGTGGTACATAAGGACGGGTTAGCCCCCCTTATCAAATTTTCTGGCCAAAAATCATTCAGGCTAATAGATATTCATTAGATCCGGTAAAATCAAGTGGTTTTAACGTTAGAGATATTAGGTGGTCGTACACAAGGATGAGATTAGATCTCACATAATTAGAGACTTATTAAGTGATTAATGAGGAGGGCTGACCCCCTCTTATCATATTTTCTGGCCAAAAAATCACCCCGGCTAATTGATATTCATTAGATCCGGTAAGATCAAGTGATTTAATGTTATATGATTATCCATAATTACATGGATATTATGGATATTTGGTAGCGATGCACGGATATCCATACTAGTGTCTATATCGGAGCCGATAATGAGCATTTTCACGTGTACCAGTGAGGAGTGCCATTGAGCATACCAAGCTATGCTGAAATTATGTGGGACATTAATCGACAGGTGTGTCCAAGCCTATTGAAGCGTGAAGCACAGTGCCAGAAGCCAGAGGGAAACTTCGGAGGGCTCTGGTGAAGGAGCCAACCGGTTGCCCATCTATGGTAGCTGGCTGAAAACCAATGACATGAAGAGACAGCAACGAAAGTCCAAACCTTTGCAGAGGGCCCCCCCGTTGCTGCCTCCAAGCAACCCGGTGTCCCGTTTCCTTCGACACATGCTGCCTGGTGTCGGAGAGTTAATGCACACCAGACTCCCAGAACTTAGCGCAGACTTAAGCCCGATCAGAATCTCTGCAGACAGGAGCGTGGATACAAACCACCGAACAAGCCAGGGCCACCACTTCCTCCAAGCTCCCTGACAAGCTGGTGGGACCTTCTCCTGTTGTTTCCATCCAAGTAAAGGGAGTCTACACCAAGGCCCTTCTGCATACTGGAGCTTAAGTGACCCTTCTCTACAGAGACTTCTATAACAGGCACCTCAAGCACCTGTCTTTGCAGAAGTTGAAAGAGCTGCAGATATGGGGCATTGTGACTCAGAACTTCCCCTAGGATGGCTATCTACTGGTCAAGCTGACATTCGATCCCTCCATGGCTGGGAAAGCTGAGACTTTTGACACTCAGGCAGTGGTCTGTCCTCGCCCACCAGGGGCCAGTAAGAGTTCTCTCATCATAGGGACTAATACTGATCTTGTCAGAAGGCTGTGGACACCTCTTGTTCTGGAGCCGGGCACTTCAACTACAAGTATGCACCACATGCGGAGACAAGCCTACCAACACCTGGTACAAAAACAGAAGGCTCCAGCTGAAGGAGTGTGAAAGATCTGGCACTTGGACCAGTGTGAGAGGTGTTACAGCCTGGTAAAGTGGCCTATTTACAAGCATCTGTCAAGCTAAATTGGAAGCAACCAGGCCCTTTCATTGTCCTTGAATCGGACGGACAGAGAGAAGACATGGGAGTGGAGATAATTCCCGAGGTGGTTTCAACAAAAGGGTTGCAAAGAAGGCACAGGAAGATCTTGGTTAGTGTCCGCAACATAACAGCCTTGCCAGTGAAGATGCCGGCTCAGATGTTGCTGGGACAAGTGAATCTGGGGGAGCAAAGAATGGGATCTCTGTGGAGGAGTTCTATCTGAAGAATGCTCCCCTTTTGCCTGAATGGAAAGAAAGGGCCCGACTCAGCTCCTGAGATGGCAGGCTGCATTCTCCAAGAGTGAATTTGATGTGGGGTGTGCAAAAAGTGCCCAATACTGAATCCATCTCTTTGAGTTCTTAAGCTGTTCAGGGAAAGAGTTTGATGGATTCCTTTAGGGGACTAGGAGGATCTGCGTGAACAACTGGCAGAGTTGAAGAGGGCAGGTATCATCCGAGAGTCCCAGAGTCTATACGCTTTCCCAATAGTGGTGGTACGGAAGAAGAATGGGTAACTGAGGCTGGGTATTGACTACCGGACGCTGAACGGAAGGACCATTCCCCAACAATATACCACCCCAAGGATAGAAGATGCCTTGCAGAGCCTGTCAGGATTTGAAGAATGGGTATTACCAAATCCCCATGCACCCTGAGGATCAGGAAAAGACCATTTTTATTACCCCGGAGGGGATCTTTGGATTTGACCGTATGCATCAAGGCCTGTCTGGTGCCCCAGCCACCTTCCAAAGGCTAATGGAGAAGTCCGTGGGTGACATGAAACTGATCGAGGTGTTGGTGTATTTAGACAAAATCATCGTTTTCGGCAAGACCCTGGAAGAGCACAAAGAGCGTCTGCAGAAGGTCCTGAAGAGACTCCATGATGAGGGGGTTGAAGCTGTCTCTGGAAAAGTGCCAGTTTTATCAACCCTCAGTCAACTACCTTGGCAACATTGTGTCTGCTGAGGAAATGGCCACCAACCTCCAGAAGCTGGAAGCTGTCACCTCCTGGCCGAGGCCTACCAACGTGACTGAGCTTAGGTCATTTCTGGGATTCTACCCTTATTACAGAAGATTTGTCAAGGGATTCGCTAAGACGCTGACCCTGATCTGGCGAAAGCCTGTCAGACCAGCTGGGGGCCCAGAAAACCCAGAGAGTCCATTCAGGAACAATGGACTCCGAAGTGTGAAGAGGTTTTAGGCAGCTGAAGTGAAGCCCAACAACTGCTCCAGTCGTGGCCTATGCAGATCCAACCAAGCCATACAAGCTACACTTTGACGCCAATCGAGATGGGTTAAGTGGGGTGCTATATCAAGAGCATGACGGCCATCTACGGCCTGTTGCCCTCGTGAGTCGTAACTTGGCCCCCGCCGAGAACTACCCCATGCACAAACTTGAGTTCCTGGCCTTGAAGTGGGCGGTGGTGGATATGCTGAGGGATTACCTGTATGGAGCAGAGTTCATGATCAAACCGACAACAATCCTCTCACCTACATCCTCACTACCACTAAGTTGGACACCACAGGTCACAGATGGTTGGCTATCGAAGGGGCCCCTCTGTCGATTCTGAAGAAAAATGGCAGCTATTCCTACCTGAAAAACATAGGGAGACAGTATTAACTGCCCTACACGACAACCATGCCCACCTAGGGCCCAAGAGGACTTTTCACCTGGTGAGGAATCGGTTCTATTGGCCCTGCATGCAGGCTGAAGTTGAGGACTATTGTCACTCCTGCATCAGATGTATCCAAAGGAAGACTTTGCCTCACTGAGCTGCCCGAATGGGCCATCTTCAGAGTCAGGGACCCATGGAGCTGGTGTGCATTGACATTCTGTGCTAGGAGCCTGATCTGAGTGGGCAGGGAAATATCCTGGTAGTGACTGACCATTTCCCTCGGTATGCCCAGGCGCTTTCCACGAGGGACCAACAAGCATCCACGGTGGCCAAGATGTTCGCTGAGAAATTCTTTGTGTACTATGGTCTGTCCCAATGCATTCACTCTGATCAAGGGAAAGATTTCGAGAGTAGTCTCATCAAGAGACTTTTAGACCTGTATGGCATCAGGAAGTCTAAAACCACCCCGTATCATCCTCAAGGAGATCCTCAACCAGAGAGATTCAACCAAACCCTCCTGGATATGCTTGGAACTCTAACTTCAGAACAAAAGCAGCACTGGAGCAAGCATATAGTGGCTATTGTGCATGCTTATAACAGCACCGCCAATGATGCCACAGGTTACTCTCCCTATAGTTTGATGTTCGGACCATAGGCCCGGCTGCCAGTAGACTTGGCTTTTGGGCACATCCCTCGACGATACCTCAGCAACTTCCCACAAAGGGTATGTGGATTGCCTGCAGAAACGTCTGAAAACCACCTATGATAAGGCTTAAGCTGCCTCATATGCCTGAGGACAGAGAAACAAAATAAACTTTGACCTCAGGGTACGAGTGCAGGACCTACAGCCGGATGACAAGGTACTGCTGAGAAATCTGGGTGTCCCTGGAAAGCACAAGTTGGCTGACCACTGGAAGTCGCAGCCCTATGTCGTTTGCAAGCATCTGCCAGAACACCCAGTATATCAAATCCGGCCAGAGGGAAGCACAGGCCTGCTGAAGACTTGGCATCGCAATCATCTGTTGCCTCTGTCAGAAGTAGTTCATGTGCCACCACAGCCAGATTTACAGTCCACACCCACGGCCTCTCAAAGATCCCGGCCAGTGACTAGATCTCACTCTGTACCATTTGCTGAAGATGAAAACAGCGAGGATGAAGAGGAAGATAGTCTGTGGCCGTCTCAAATGCCAGGACCTGCCACCCCCTTTTCTTATCCTCCCAAGGTGACTGAGGTGACTCTCAGGCCAGAGGCTCCTGAGTGTACCTCAAAGTCCACCTTTTGAAGAGTTGGAAGGCCCTCAATCTTCCCTGCTTACAACAGACCCCTAAGACTTTCCATCCTTCATTGAGAAGCTGAAGCTGATATGCAGGAAGAAGAAGAGACCAGTGTGCCTGTAACCCCAGAACCTAAAGAACAGCGAGAGCGAAGGGTTATTCACCTGCCCAAATTACTAAAATATGATACTTTGGGTGAAAGCTCTGAGGAGGTCGTTCTCATTGCAAAAAGGACTCTTGAAGTAACCGACCCTTCCACCGCAGATTTGGTGGTGGACAATCCTAACTCACTGTCAGGGCTGGGCTCAGCCCTTCCTTTGCTGAGCTGGCCGCTCAGCTGTCGGCTAATTGCCAGCTCCTATCTCTCCACAGTTACTCAGCTGTTGATGATATCCTGCTCATCAGTCCTGCCTACTTAAACCATCCAGTCCAGAGGATCTCTGCCTTCACCTTTGTCAACATCATAGAAACAATCTCCTGCGATCCTGTTCAAGACTTGCTTTGCTGACATCCCTTCTGGCTCCAGATCCTGCTTGCTGTTCCACTACATTGATGCCTGACTTCTGGCTTGGCTGACTATCCCTTCCGGTTACTGAACTTTGGCTATGTTTTGACTATGTTTGTTCTTTTTACTTTTATTATTAAACAAGTGTGATTTAACTATACTTCTGTCCCGGCCTGATTTCTTGGTTTCTGACACTCACCCCCTGGCACATCTAACTGGGCCAGTCCAGTTATGGTGGCCTTTAGGCAAGACAACCTCCCCTCCTATGCTAATTGGTGGGATGTTCCTCTGCCAAGGTTTTATGCAGATGTAAATTGTATGGTTTCCTGTGCACACTAACCTGTTTTTTTTTTTCTTTTTTCGTGTGTATATCAAAAGCATGTAACAGGTCATAGACTGTTTACCTCCTTTGACGGACCTCTAGGTTCTTTGGTGGGGGGAGTGTGTAGCAGGGGCTACTCTATCACCTGTGGTCCAGCACTTCCCACCATTCCCGCCAGCGTCCACCGGACTGAATAGACACTGACACAGGCACTCACTGAGGGAGAACACGCCTGTCAGTCCCTGTGGGGGATTTCTCCCCCTCCCTTTCCTCTTTCTGTGTCCCTATTGGCAGGGAGAGAGAGACAATCAAGCAGCAGCAGAGGACCACGGGACTTGAAATCTCATCACAATACAGCCCCATTGATTTCTACAGGGGGGTGGAACTACCAAGCCCAGCCTGCTTTGCAAGAAGGGGGGGCTAGATAAAGACTTAAGCTTGTTGGTCTGAGGAGAGCTCACCATGAGGCAGGGAGGTGAATGGAGGTGTGAGGAGAGACTACAGGCACCTGCTGAAGAACCATCCAAATACGGTTCCAGAGACCATCCAGAGACGGTTAAAGATGGATGTACCTTCTGTACCACCTAATATCTCTATTTTGATGTGGAATATCCCTAAAATTATGTGAGATCTAACGTTAAAATCACTTGATCTTACCGGATCTAACGAATATTTATTAGCCTGAATGATTTTTGGTCATAAAATTTGATAAGGGGGGGCCAACCTGTCCTTATGTACCACCTAATATCTCTATATTTATGTGGAATATCTCTGAAATTATGTGAGATCTAACGTTAAAACTACTTGATCTTACCGGATCTAATGAATATCTATTAGCCTGAATGATTTTTGGTCAGAAAATTGCATGTGGGGGGTACCACCTAATATCTCTATTTTGATGTGGAATATCTCTGAAATTATGTGAGATCTAACATCAAAACCACTTGATCTTACCGGATCTAATGAATATCTATTAGCCTGAATGATTTTTGGCCAGAAAATTTGATGAGGGGGGGCCAACCCGTCCTTATGTACCACCTAATATCCCTATTTTTATGTGGAATATCTCTAAAATTATGTGAGATCTAACATTAAAACCACTTGATCTTACCGGATCTAACAAATATCTATTAGCCTGAATGATTTTTGGTCAGAAAATTGCATTGGGGGGCTAACGCATCCTTATGTACCACCTAACATCTCTATATTTATGTGGAATATCTCTGAAATTATGTGAGATCTAACGTTAAAATCACTTGATCTTACTGGATCTAATGAATATCTGTTAGCCTTTATGATTTTTGGTCATAAAATTTGATAAGGGGGGGCTACCCTGTCCTTATGTACCACCTAATATCTCTATTTTTATGTGGAAAATATCTGAAATTATGTGAGATCTAACGTTAAAACCACTTGATCTTACCGGATCTAACGAATATCTATTAGCCTGAATGATTTTTGGTCAGAAAATTGCATGTGGGGGGCGCCAATCCGTCTTTATGTACCACCTAATATCTCTGTTTTGATGTAGAATATCTCTGAAATTATGTGAAATCTGACGTTAAAACCACTTGATCTTACCGGATCTAACAAACATCTATTAGCCTGAATGATTTTTGGCCAGAAAATATGATAAAGGAGGGGCTAACCCGTCCTTATGTACCACCTAATATCTCTATTTTTATGTGGAATATCTCTGAAATTATGTAAGATCTAATGTTAAAACCACTTGATCTTACCGGATCTAATGAATATCTATTAGCCTGAATGTTTTTTGGCCAGAAAATTTGATAAGGGGGGGCCAACCCGTCCTTATGTACCACCTAATATCTCTATTTTTATATGGAATATCTCTGAAATTATGTGAGATCTAACGTTAAAACAACTTGATCTTACCGGATCTAACAAATAGCTTCCAAAATAGCTAACTGTTTGGTCAATTTTTTGATAAGTGGGGGCTGATGACGGGTTAGCCCACCCAGCAAATAACTGTTAATATTGCTTCTTCTGTGTGAGATCTAACGCAAACAACGGTTAATTTAACCTGATCTCACAAAGATCTAACAAATTTCATAAGATTTTTCCAAAAATTTTGATATGGGGGGGCTAACTCGGGAGAGGTGGCTGTTCTACGTGTATGGATGTTGCTGCCTTATATAAATCTACTATTAGTTTAGTTTTTTACATTTTAAAATGGGGTGCCTCAAGATTGTGCAGTATTTTAAAGGGTGCTGCGACTGAAAATAGGTTGATAAACGCTGTCTTAGAGAATAACTCCAAAGGTAGTTAATTCAATAATATACTATGTTCTCCATTCCTTCAATTTAACTTCTTTATAAAATTCTGACTGTTGGTACATTGTTCAAGTATAGTTAAAATGTGCACGTCTATCCTGTTTGAAGTGGGGGATTGATTTCAGAATTCATAATACAGAATACATTCAGAATTGGGACTGTTGCTGATTTCCAGTGTCTAGGAATTACAGTGCAAGCTGCATTATTAAAGGTGACGTAGAGGGTCTTTATGGAGTATTGTAATGATCCAGTACCAATATGTAAAATGTTTATGACCCATTTTAGATATTAGTATTGCACAGTAGAAATTTTCTACTAATAGGTAGTAACCAGCAGGTGGCAGCTCTCCAGTGAGACAGATGCCACTTGCATAGTGACTATACTGTCTGTGGCATGACAATATTAAATATTATAATGTTTTTTTCTACAGCAAGTGATGGGAGTCAGCATTCCCAGATCCTTTCCTTATTACATAACAGTATGTTATTGTGTTTCATAATAAAGATAATGATGTTGTAGTATTGTGAATATAAGGCAAAAAGAACATTGGTTGCTAGGTTTATTAACAAGATAAAGTCGTTTTTGTGCTTGGCTGATCCCAGGGGTGAATGTTTCACACTCCAGCAGACTCATTTTCAGAAGTCTCATCACAATACAAAGCAAAACTATCTGGTGGTGAATTCTACATGCATACCTCCCAACATTTTGAGATGGGTAGGAGGGACACCTATTTGGAAACGTATGTAGGCATAGGACACGTCCCCAGTCACCCCTGTTTAATCCTATGCATTAAGGTGAAAAAACACCTGTCAGTGACCCGGCCCCCAGCCCCCCCCCGTTTTACTTACCTGAATCCCCGAACTTGTCCCACGAGGACGAGCCTTCTCTCTGCTAGGGGGTTCTCAGCTGTTGATTGGATAGATTGATAGCAGCGCAGCCATTGGCTCCTGTTGCTGTCAATCAAATCCAATGAAGCGTTTGCGGGGGGCGGAGCCAAGTCCTGCATTTGGCATCTATGCACGCTATATACTGGACTAGGGAGCACGCCCGCAAGGTAACCCCCCCGGGAGAGCGCTTCTCCCAGGTAGTTATCTAATCGGGGAGGAGCCCAGACTGCCGCCGAGGGACCCCAGAAGGCCAGAATCGGGGCCACTGTGTGCAAAACGAGCTGCACAGTGGAGGTAAGTATGACATGTTTGTTATTTTTTTAAAAAATATCTTTAGTGTCACTTTAAGTGTTAGTTGAAGTTGGGCTTTAATTTGCTTGTTATGTAAAGTACGCTTATGTACAGTGCCTTGAAAAAGTATGCATACCCCTTGAAATTTTCCACATTTTGTCATGTTACAACCAAAAACGTTGATGTATTTTGTTGGGATTTTATGTGATAGACCAACACAAAGAGGCACATAATTGTGAAGTGTAAGGAATATATATGATAATATAATAATGATATATATATATATATATATATATATATATATATATATATATATATATATATATATAAAATAAATGGTTTTCAATTTTTTTTACAAATAACTATTTGAAAAGTGTGGCATGCATTTGTATTCAGCCCCCTTTACTCTGATACCTCTAACTAAAATCTGGTGGACAAGGATAAAGGAAAATGCTGCGCTACCCAAAAACAAAACTCAACAAATATGTGACAAAAGCAGCTAGCACACAAACAAACCAAGTCCAAACGTGATATAAATCAAAAAGTGCAGCGCTAACCTATAAACATAAGTAAATATTATTGTGAATACACTTGTAAATAAGTGAAACAAGTAAAACAAACAATGTGATTGGTATAATGAACTATAGTGAAATATAGGACAGCAAAGGGCCACAGTCCATAAACTATGAATGAGTGGAGTGGAGGTCTTCTCCAAGAGTGGGGTACCATAAACCCCAGGAGGGTTAGGTAAGCACTTAGATGGTAAGGCGACCACAGATGGTAAAGCACGTGAATCTTCAAATGGAAAAGAGTTAGATACCCTTCCCGGATCCGTAGGATGCACCTGCCGTATAGCAGCACGTCAGTAGAGCATAGGGAATGATCTCCCGAAGAAACCAAACGAATGTTGTCCTGTGGGTCACGAAACCAGCGAAGAGTAGCCGTCTTGGACAGGAGTTGAGGCACTGTCGCGCACACCCTTCAGCAACACAGCGGGATGGTCAAACAGGAACAATCCGGAGTAGTACCATGGAGGAAGAAAAAAAGGCACTCCACGTGGTGTAGGTCAAAAATGGTTTTACTGGATAAAATCCAAATAGATTAAAAGTGATCACAAGCAAAATAAAAATGGCAATGTGGGAAGCTGGAGACGCCTACGTGTTTCGACTACACAGTCTTCAACAA
This sequence comes from Aquarana catesbeiana, assembly GCF_042186555.1. Taxonomy (NCBI): domain Eukaryota; kingdom Metazoa; phylum Chordata; class Amphibia; order Anura; family Ranidae; genus Aquarana; species Aquarana catesbeiana. The sequence continues at coordinate 116,297,068 of NC_133325.1, forward strand.
GGGCATTAAGGCAGCCTCCCCACATTGCACTTACTTATAGACTGTAAAACACTAACAAATTAACTGGGACCGCCCACAACATGGCGGAACCGGAAGTAAAAAGCTAGTGCCATCATTAAATATTCATAAACAATGTATATTCAGTATGGGATAACATGGCTATGGACCAGGAATGTGAGAGGGGATCAGAGCATACATATTTATCAGTCATATAACACATAATAGCCCCAAATACTATAGAATCCATCCACCCTGCGTTCCAGGACTCACATCCACACAGCGGAAAGGGGGGGCAAGACAGCCAGCAGCCAATCCGCCGCTGGTGTCTCGTCCACCCGACCGCAATGAACCTGCGAGCCAAGCCTCGCTTGTAATAGGGGAATCAGCTGGCCGACAAAGGCTGATGTCAACCCTGCCACACGAAGGGTGCGCCAGAACCAATCAGATGCTGGTAGCGGGGAGACTCCCACATAGGAAGCTTGCGCTCCACTCCGCACATGCGCAGAGGGAGAGGGCCCGCCATGGAGACATCCTCGTTCCGCCCAGCTCGGAATGATTGGCCGTCGTTACCGACACGGCCAAACCACGCCCCTAGAACGAGCCCCATCGTACTGCAAGGCAGCAATTGCCCAGTATATCCTGAGGTGTCACCCCAATGGTCCCTCTAACACCAAAGTAATGTAGTTCGTACAGATTGCCTGAAATGGATGGTTAGACAAACTGTTGGATAGAAGGGATAATCATGACGGGGTGTCCATGTTTCACATCTCATATGGCCAAGGCAAAGTAATACGCGCTCAAGCCCAACAAATGAGTGCAGAGCAATGCCACAGTGCCGGCCTGAAAGGGACCCAAAGGTTATACAATGGGAATAAGAATAAAAATCACAAATATAAAGGAACTAAGTCGTAACCAAATGTAACCCCCAAGGAAAAATATAAGATAAAATAAACATAAAAATACAAATAGCAAAATATAAACATAAAAATAAAAATAACAACCCAAAAAAGAATGAGAGGGTGACACGTATCCCCTACAAAGCATATATCAGACCCCGAGTCATAATGAAAATGCCACCTCATGGATCAAAAAATAGAAATGACGATAATATGTTCAGAAACAAAGGTCCAACAACCAGAGGTGTGCCACGGCTCAAAAAGCAGAGGCGCGCCTCACGCACGGCTAATGAAACAATTAATGTCCCATTCTACATTCATGCCGTACGGCGAGTAGCACCTCAACTCGTAAATCCAAAAAGTTTCAAGCCGCGACACACCCCTTACGCAGGACTCACCCCTCCAATGAGGGACAAACTTATCTATGATCAAAAAGGAAGTACCGGTAGGGTCCCTATTGTGGCACTCCAAATAGTGCCGAGGGACACTATGCTTAATGCAGCCCCCCTTGATCTTCGCAATATGCTCATTGACCCTGGTAGAGAAAGCCCTAGTAGTGCGCCCGACATATTGTTTCTTGCAAGGGCAAGTAATAAGATACACAACATGTCGGGTAGCACATGTAGTAAAATGTTTCATGTTATAATTCCTAGACGTTACTGTAGACTGGAAAGATGCAGTTTTGCGTCTACCGCACGTATTATGCAGACACACGTTGCACTTTCTGCAAGGGAAATATCCCTTGCAGTCCTGGAAGAAAGAGACCTGACGAGGGGGATCAATAGTATTGGGAGCGATTTCACCATGGACAGAGCGTGCGCCACGAAAAATGACACCAGCCCGGTCCGGTAGAACAGGACCCAGTACACGGTCATTTTTCAGAACTCTCCAGTGCCATTCTATAATTCTCTTGATTTCCTTGTGCTGTACAGAGAATGAGGTGAAGAAGGACCACTTAAATCGGTTATCATCCTGTGCTCTAGGGCGGTCAACCAGAAGTGAGCTCCTCTCTACCACACTAACCTCCTTGATAGTAGCATCAAGGCCAGAGGGCCTATAACCTTTCTCCACAAATCTCTCCCTGAGAATCTGGGATTGAAATCTGGGATTACGTCGCATGCGGAGAAACTGTCCCTTAGGGACTGATCTGAGCCATTGCTGATGGTGGCAGCTGTCTACCGGGATATACCCGTTACGGTCGGTGGGTTTGAAAAACGTTTTGAGAACCAGTTGGCGATTAACCACAGAGATCTCTAGGTCTAAGAAGTGAATCATCTCCGAACTGGCCTCAAAGCTAAGGGAAATGTTTCTATCATTATTATTCAGGTACTGCATATATTCCTCCAAAGATCTCAGGTCACCCTTCCAAAGGAGGAGGATGTCGTCTATATACCTAGCCCACAGAACCAACTGAGGTGGTCTGTGGGTATAGATGACATCCTCCTCCCATAGGGCCATGAAAAGGTTGGCCAAACTAGGGGCATACTTAGCCCCCATGGCCACACCCTTGATCTGAGAATAATAGGTTCCATGGAACCAGAAGTAGTTATGTTCTGTAGCGAACCTAAGTAGTTCCATGATGTAATTCCGATGGATCAGGGGCAGCCCAGAATCCCTGGAGAGGAACAGATCCACAGCAGCCATACCCTGATCCAATGGAATAGATGTATAGAGTGCAGAAACATATGCAGTTGCGAGGAGAAGGCCATCCTGGTATTCAAGTCTCTCTAATAAATTAATCGCTGCCCTTGTGTCCTTCAAATAGGAAGGCATTTGCTTGACCAAGGGTTGGAGATAAAAATCTATATACCTTCCGATTCGTGAGGTAACCGAATCTATCCCACTTACGATGGGAGGACCGGGGGGATTGGTAGAATTTTTGTGGACTTTCGGAAGGTAATAGATGACCGGTATTCCAGGGGCTAGGGGTACGAGGAACTCCCTCTCCTTCTGATTAAGAATATTTAGAGAGAATCCCTCATCGATCAGGGCCAAAAGGGCTCGTTATTCTCGCGTGGGGTCATTGGGGAGGATACTGTATGTACTTCGATCACCGAGTAATCGATTCATTTCGGCAATGTAGTCCTCCTTGTCCAGGACGACTATGCCGCCGCCTTTATCAGCCAGACGGATGACAAGGTTATTTCTGTCACAGAGAGCATCAATCCCAGCCGCAATGGCTGGATCCTGATGCATCCTCTTGACGTGGACTTTCTCAAGGTCATGTAAAACCGAATCTTTAAAAACATTAATGGAATGGGAAGTATTGTTCGGGGGGTTAAAAAGTAATGGATTTGAGAGGCTAGAGTGTATAATATCACTCCGTGTAGTGCCTCTAGAGTCGGATACGGGCATAGATAGAAAATGCCTCTGTATATTGAGCTTGCGGATGTATTTGTGTACATCCACAAAAGTAGAAAATTTATTGAGCTTTCTCGGGGGAACAAATTTGAGCCCTTTATCAAGGACATATTTCTCGTGGTCAGTGAGACTGACTTTACTCAAATTAAAGACTCCAGAACCTAGTGTGAGCTTTTTATTTTTCCTCCATTGCAATCGCCACCCTCCTCTGCATCCTCTTTTGTTTTTGAACTTTGGGGGGTTGTAAATAGGTTTGTGAAAACCCGAACCATGGGGGAGACCGGAATGATTGTAGTAATATGATGTTCTATTGTAATTATCATCCCCACCATCATCATAATCGGAATAGTCATACTGTGCTTCGCGTGAACCCTCATCGCGAAGTGCAGCATAACGATTGTTGGTCTGCATAGGGGTGCCATAGCCATAACCCTCACTTGGATAACCCATCCTGGAATCATATCTGGGTCCATATACTCCATGATGGGACCCTCTACCCCTATTACCTATATTTCCTCTGCCCCTACCGTTGGGTTGCCTACCCCTCTGGCCCGAGAGTTGTCGTCCACAGTAAGGATCGCCAGTTCGATCCCTAGGAGCAGAAGGGTATCTCCCCCGACTCTGCTCTCTAGATGGATAATTGGTCTGGGTTAAGGTCCTAGGGGTAGGAGTACTGGTACCATGTTCAGTAAGTCTCCCTAACCTGGGGGGGGAGGGTCGTTGATTAATCTCCTATCAGGGTTACGGGCAACCTGTTCCATATTATCGACAGGTAAACCAGTGAGTCCTGGGTCCACTCCCTGGGCTATCTTTTTCTGTCAACGGAACGAGGATGTCTCCATGGCGGGCCCTCTCCCTCTGCACATGTGTGGAGTGGAGCGCAAGCTTCCTATGTGGGAGTCTCCCCGCTACCAGCATCTGATTGGTTCTGGCGCACCCTTCGTGTGGCAGGGTTGACGTCAGCCTTTGTCGGCCGGCTGATTCCCCTATTACAAGCGAGGCTTGGCTCGCAGGTTCATTGCGGTCGGGTGGACGAGACACCAGCGGCGGATTGGCTGCTGGCTGTCTTGCCCCCCCTTTCCGCGGTGTGGATGTGAGTCCTGGAACGCAGGGTGGATAGATTCTATAGTATTTGGGGCTATTATGTGTTATATGACTAATATATGTATGCTCTGATACCCTCTCACATTCCTGGTCCATAGCCATGTTATCCCATACTGAATATACATTGTTTATGAATATTTAATGATGGCACTAGCTTTTTACTTCCGGTTCCGCCATGTTGTGGGCGGTCCCAGTTAATTTGTTAGTGTTTTACAGTCTATAAGTAAGTGCAATGTGGGGAGGCTGCCTTAATGCCCTTGTTGAAGACTGTGTAGTCGAAACGCGTAGGCGTCTCCAGCTTCCCACATTGCCATTTTTATTTTGCTTGTGATCACTTTTAATCTATTTGGATTTTATCCAATAAAACCATTTTTGACCTACACCATGTGGAGTGCCTTTTTTTCTTCCTCCGTGGTACTACTCCGGATTGTTCCTGTTTGACCATACCGCCGTGTTGCTGAAGGGTGTGCGCGACAGTGCCTCAACTCCTGTCCAAGACGGCTACTCTTCGCTGGTTTCCGCGACCCACAGGACAACATTCGTTTGGTTACTTCGGGAGATCATTCCCTATACTCTACTGACGTGCTGCTATACGGCAGGTGCGTCCTACGGATCCGGTAAGGGTATCTAACTCTTTTCCATTTGAAGATTCACGTGCTTTACCATCTGTGGTCGCCTTACCATCCGAGTGCTTACCTAACCCTTCCGGGATTTATGGTACCCCACTCGTGGAGAAGACCTCCACTCCACTCATTCATAGTTTATGGACTGTGGCCCTTTGCTGTCCTATATTTCACTATAGTTCATTATACCAATCACGTTGTTTGTTTTACTTGTTTCACTTATTTACAAGTGTATTCACAATAATATTTACTTATGTTTATAGGTTAGCGCTGCACTTTTGTATTTATATAAAATCTAGTGGAACCAATTGCCTTCAGAAATCACCTAATTAGTAAATAGAGTCCACCTGTGTGTGTGATTTAATCTCAGTATAAATGCAGCTGTTCTGTGAAGCCCTCAGAGGTTTGTTAGAGAACCTTAGTGAACAAACAGCATCATGAAGGCCAAGGAACAAACCAGACAGGTCAGGGATAAAGTTGTGGAGAAGTTTAAAGCAGGGTTAGGTTACAAAATAATATCCCAAGCTTTGAACATCTCATGGAGCACTGTTCAATCCATTATCTGAAAATGGAAAGAGTATGGCACAACTGCATACCTACCAAGACATGGCCATCCACCTAAACTGACAGGCCGGGCAAGGAGAGCATTAATCAGAGAAGCAGCCAAGAGGCCCATGGTAACTCTCGAGAAGCTGCAGAGATCCACAGCTCAGGTGGGAGAATCTGTCCACAGGACAACTATTAGTCGTGCACTCCACAAATCTGGCCTTTATGGAAGAGTGGCAAGAAGAAAGTCATTGTTGAAAGAAAGCCATAAGAAGTCCAGTTTGCAGTTTGCGAGAAGCCATGTGGGGGACACAGCAAATATGTGGAAGAAGGTGCTCTGGTCAGATGAGACGAAAATATTTGGCCTAAAAGCAAAACTCTATATGTGGTGGAAAACTAACACTGCACATCATCCTAAACACACCATCCCCACTGTGAAACATTGTGGTGGCAGCATCATATTATGGGGATGCTTTTCTTTAGCAGGGACAGGGAAGCTGGTCAGAGTTGTTGGGAACATGGATGGAGCCAAATACAGGGCAATCTTAGAAGAAAACCTGTTAGAGTCTGCAACGACCCTAAACATACAGCCAGAGCTACAATGAAATGGTTTAGATCAAAGCACAGTGGCTGCTGGTGGGCTTTTCTTCTGGGGGGGCGGTAAATAACAAGCACTACCCCACTGATACTAATGCACCCTCCCCCACATTAGGGGCATCTGCTGGACTCACGGCACTATCAGCCAGCTGACCCCCCCCCGGGTCAGTCACTTACTATGCGACGGGCGGGCTGGCTGTGTCCTCCTCTCCTCGCTGGCTGTGTCCTCCAAGCAGCGGCAGCAGTGGGTCTGGATCCAGAGTCTCCTCTTCCACAATGCTAGGCATCCAATAGGATCTCCTGGCACTTTGGCCAATTGGGAAACAGGTCTCACTGACCTGCCTCCTGATTGGCGGGGAGGCTCTGTAGTGTGAAAACAGTAAAAATGTATTCGCTATGGTCACACAATTGGGTGGGATCGGGGCGCACTCTGTGCCCCGAGCCCACCCTATTTTGAAGCCTATTAAAGCTTCTGGCTCTAATCAGGTGCTTCAAAAAACATTCCCCCCCACCATAGGAATCCATGTGTCCGGCATCTTGAAAGGGGCCGGGCACATGGATAGGGAGGGTGGCAGAGGTGCTAGGGGGGCGGCGCCCGTGTGCCTACAATGCATGGGCCGCCACTGTCAAAGCATATTCATGTGTAAGGCTTGGTTCACACTGGAACCGCTGTGGATCGCACAGGAAGGCTGTGCGTACCTATTTTCTGGTTCAGGGACAAATCAGGGTCAAATCTTTGCCTAAATTCGACCCTAAAACGGAGCCAAAGACGCACAGCGTTTCTGTGCAGTGCGCTCCGCAGCCGCCCCAGGGATATGTGAACCGGTTCCATAGAGAGCCTGCTATGCAAATTGGATGTGGAGAAACCCACATCCAATTCACATAGGTGTGAACCCAGCCTCAGAATGACCCAGTCAAAGTCCAGACCTAAATCCATTTTAGAATCTGTGGCAAAACTTGAAAATTGTTGTTCACAGACACTCTCCATCCAATCTGACAGAGCTTGGGCTATTTTGCAAAGTCAAATGGGCAAAAATGTCACTCTCTAGATGTGCAAAGCTGGTAGAAACATACCAAAAAAGACTTGCACATGTAATTGCAGTGAAAGGTGGTTCTACAAAGTACATTTACGCTTTTGGTTGTAACATGACAAAATGTGAAAAATTTCAAGGGGTGTGAATACTTTTTCAAGGCACTGTGAAGTCCATCTAACTCTGCTTGTCCCACTACCCTCTCCACTGACTGACAATGCTGCTGTCCAAGGGTAGCAACATTGCTTTTGCATATATACAGTGGAGAAGTAAATGAAGCCTCCCTAAGGCCCCGTTCACACTTGAGCATTACAGGAACATACACAGAAATGCGTGCTTCTGTGCACGTTCCTGGAAATGTGCGAAAAACATCATGCTTGTGGTGCAATAATTATTTAATGGCACCCCAAACAGGAAAACATGCGTTTTGTCACATTAAAATTGTGCAGTACAAAGACACGCAAGGATCACTAACCAAAAAATGGTGCAGGAGCTAATTTGGTGCGTTTGGCGTTCGATTGAATGGGCTGCCCTATGCTGTAGCAAGACAAACACACACAAAAGTACAAACAGAGCATAAGCGCATTGCGCAGGTGTGAATGGGGCCTAAGACAGCAGGTGTGTTACTTGATGATCATCAAATGAAAATAAAGAAATAACAGCTCGAAAAAAGAAAACAAATGTAGCCACCACATCCAATGATTGGTAAGCTACAAAAGCTTCAATACATTTACTACATACAATACATTTAATTTTTGTTTTTGGGTTTAGTAACACTTTACATTTTCACTAAATCTATATCTCCCCTACTTTCTGAAAAGAAGTAACTGGAAATCATACCTCACACTGCAACAAAATGCTTGTTTTTCCAGTAAAACATGGAAGCATTTGATGCACTGCCATATTGTTATCACTTGTAAAAACAAAAAGAAAGGAGAAAAAAGCGCCACTACATCAGTGTAGCATTTAACCACTTGCCCTCCGGAAGATTTACCCCCCTTCATGACCAGGCCATTTTTTGTGATACGGCACTGCGTTACTTTAACTGACAATTGCGCGGTTGTATGACGCTGTACCCAAATAAAATTGATGTCCTTTTTTTCCCCACAAATAGAGCTTTCTGTTCGTGGTATTTGATCACCTCTGCGGTTTTTATTTTTTGTGCTATAAACAAAACAAGACGGACAATTTTGAAAAAAAACAACAATATTTTTTACATTCTGCTATAACGCACATCCAATACAAAAATAAATAAATAAAAAAATCTTCATTATTTAGGCCAATATGTATTCTACTACATGTTTTTGGTTAAAAAAAATCCCAATACCATATATTGATTGGTTTGCTCAAAAGTTATAGTGTCTACAAACTATGGGATATTTGTATGCAACCTTTATTTATTTTTCATTTATTTTTTTTTATAAATCTTTTTATTGGTGTTTTTATTGGTATAAACATATACACGTGATTGATAAGTAACAGACATATGACAGAAAAGCGGCCCACACATGGGACATACATGGTTATGTCAGAATAAAATCCACTTTGGTAAAGGGTGTTTCACCTTTAAGTAGAGAAGGTGGAGAACCCTTGGTCAAATGTCATAAATGTTAGCGGAGGTGTTATCATTTCTGCTCCCACATGGATCCAAACACCTAGTATTTTTAATTTTTTACTAGTAATGTCAGCGATCAGCAGGACTGCAAAATTGCGGCTGACAAATCGGACACTAAGTGACACTTTTTGACACTTTTTTGGGGATCAGTTACATTATTACAGTGATCAGTGCAAAAAAATATCAAAAAAGTCACTGTACTAATGACACTGGCAGGGAAGGGGTTAACATCAAGGGCGATCAAGGGGTTAAATGTGTCCCTAGGGAGTGCTTGCTAACTGTGTGGGGGTTGCTTGTAGTGTGGGAAGACAGGGATCTGTGTTCCTGCTTAGCAGCAACACCGGATCTGTATCTTCCCCACTAACAGAATGGCAATCTGTCTTATTTACATAGGCAGACCACCGCTCTGCCTCTCTCGGAAATGATCAGCGGGTCACACTGATTGGCTCCTGCTGTGTCTAATCACAGCAGGGGCGGGTCTACAGCGGTGCACGTGCGCGCCCCAGACCCAGAAGTGCAGAATCACGTACATGTACGTGATTCTGCGCAGAGAGGCCGCCTTGCCGTATCTATGGTATACGGCCAGCAAGCAGTTAATAAACCATATTTATGAAATGAAAAACAATAAGTATGCACTCACATTTACAAGATATTAAACGTGTGTGGATAAGTTTCCAGCAGGTGGCAACCATTCAAGCGGTCAATGGTGAGCTCCTCCGGGCGGATATGATGTAAGGTGCTAGTAACCAGGACGTTAATCAGGGAAACACCAGTAAGACTGAATAGAAGCAGCAGACTGTCTGTGTATATCACATGGATGAGAACCACTGTGGACAGCAAGGAAGTGTTGTATGCCCATAAGATGGCAGCGATGATGTCACGTGACATAAGTGGGCGTGGTTACATATTTCAAATCCTGGCTTCTTTGTCTAACCTGTTTTTCTTTTCATAAATACATTTTAATAAATCCTACACTTAGGTCATGGTTCTTTCCTCTATTTCTTTTTGTTTTTACGTAGTTTGCTGGTAGGAGTCTCCCCAAATCCTGCTTCAAAGAGACTGCTGGCACTGCTTCAATGTGAACTTCATGTCACAGTGTTTTTTATGGACTTTTCTTAAGGACTATAAGACTCCCTCTTTTTATGTTGTTTTTTATCCTATGCCTATTGTTATTCTTGGCAGTTGCACTAGTGACCCCCCCTTTTCTTGCGTCTGGTTATGCTTAGGGTGTTAATGCCCTTTATAAATCCTTTTTTTGATTATTATTACTGTCTATGTCTTTCTGTTCCAGTGATAATAACCCCATTGTTTTTGTCTTGCTTATCACAGCGATAGGAAGTAAAGGGAAATCTCCCTGACAGCACTAATAATTGAGAGAAGTGTTCTAAGTGTGGTATAGAAGTAGGAACCTTTCTTCATGTTTTCTGGACATGTCCTAAATTACAGGATTATCGGAGTGAAGTGGTTAAAGTTATCAACACTGTGGGGAGCCTTACTTTGACTGTAGATCCTCTTATTTTTCTTCTTGGCATTGCTGACAATATTGAGACCTCCCGCTATCATAAACTGTTAATTTTTTATACTGTCTTTTATGCACAGAGGGAGATCCTGTTGATATGGAAATCCCAAACTCCTTCTGTGCATGAGTGGAAGACTGCAATTAATGAGTTGCTGCTTTGTATAAAATTCCTTATGCTAGATGAAATTGCCCTAAAAAATTCAATAAACTTGGGCCAGTTGAATTGATGCCCAAGGTTTGACTATATGTGTTGCACAGCGTTTTTTATTACTTTACATTCTCACCCTAGGGATAATGCCCTAATGCGATACCCCCAACTCTATCATGCTGGTTGCTGATCACTCAGCCTGTGGGAAGGTCTCCCTTTGTCAACCCGGAGAGAGAAGAAAAAGCGTCTCTAAATGCAGACAATTAGCAACTTTATTGAATACAATGAGTAACAAGGGGCAACTCACATAGTTATGAGTATGGCCAGCTCATCAAGAAATCAAGTATGGGATGTCAGCGCTGGGAGACCATGATGTGGACAGCCAGGGTCTGCTGCTGCGTGGAGGAGGCCAGGCAGAAGTCCTCAGGTGGAACGCCAAGCAGAAGGGGTGAAGCTGGACCACGGCGTGTACCGCAGTACATGCTGAGTGACGTCACTGGAGGGGGGGGGTCACGATGCATTTCCGAGTCTACGCGATGCTGGTCCTGTGCATGCGCACTCCTTCGTCAGGCTGGAGAGCGGACAAAGAAGCGCCGTATATATGGCAGGGCACCTTAGTTCTTGTTTTCTTGATGAGCCTGTCATACTTCTAACTATGTGAGTTGCCCCTTTTTACTTATTGAACTCAATAAACTCGTTAATTGTCTGCACTTTTTCTTCTCACTCCTGCCTATCATTTACAGCCTGTTTCTGCTCCTTCGATTAAGCCTGCCCTAGTGCTTGGACATTTTCCCCTAGGATCCCCCCATTATTGTTGGATTTATTCCACCTGTCCTATGAACGTTACACCTACTGTACATGGACTTTTTATGAACTATTTATATAGAGACTGCCCCCCTCCACACAGGGTCTGGTCACCTGTTGGCACCTACTTTCTTTAATGTGTTCATTTTGTCAATCCATCTTCTGTTTCTCCCCTTATCCCCCGACCCCCCTCTCCTTTTTTTTTTCCTCTATTCTCCCTTTTCCTCTGTTGTCAAAGTTCTGTTTTTTATAGGATTCTTTCCTCATTCTTCATCTTAGTATTTGACCCTAGCTCTACGTGTTCTCTTTGATTGTAGTCTACCAACTATAGCATTGATAATCTGTCTGGTTAAATAGTGAGCGTTTTTTCTGTACCCCTTTTGCATTGTTAAAGTACAACTATAGGCAAAACTTTTTTCTTTCATTTTGGATAGAGCAAGGAATGGTCATAACCTGATCATTTTATTTTTTGTCATCTATCTCCCATTGGGGAGATTCCCATAGTTCCATAGCCAAAACAGAAAGTGAGAGGAAATCCCTGCAAATGACGGCAATCCAAGGTCACCAGAACTAGTATCCCCATTGAAAGATTTCCCCTCTATTACTTTTTTAAGGACATCCCAAAATTTGTGATTTTCTTATACTTTCAATGATAATGGTAAACAAGACACATAGAGAGGATGAATCTCCCTAACAGGGGGCACAGACAGCAATAAAAACTGACAGATGTTCTAATCCATCTCCACTATAGCCAAAACTAAAAAAAAGTTTTGCCTTTTGCCTTGATTGAACAATGCGGAAACTCCAATGTCCCGTAAACACGATTGAAAATGCTGCCAGCAAAAGACCGATGTGAGCTTTTGGTCGGAAAATGCGACCGTGTGTATGCTTCATCGGACTTTTGCTGGCGGAATTCCAGCCAGCAAAAGATTGAGAGCAGGTTCCCTATTTTTCAGTCGGAAAGAGTTCCTATCTGAAAATGCGATCGTCTGTATGCAATTCCAACACGCAAAAAACCACGCATGCTCGGAAACAATTCGACGCATGCTTGGAAGCATTGAACTTCATTTTATCGGCTTTTCGTAGTGTTGTACGTCACCGCATTCTTGACGGTCGAAAGTTCAGAACTTTTGTGTGACCGTGTGTATGCAAGCCAAGCTTGAGCAGAATTTCATCGGAAAAACCATCCAAGATTATTCCGACGAAAATTCCACTTGTGTGTACGGGGCATCACTGTTTATAGTGTTAAAAGGTTTTGAAAGCATGAGGGAATCAAATGCTATATTTTTTAAATTGGTGTTCTATAGGTTGTATGATCGGGGTGATTAGACTCAAGTGGTGCATGCGTTTTCAAGAAGTTGCACCAGTCCAAAACTGCATTTTTAAGGGCACAGCAGCCCACTTTTATTTAAGAAATGGAAAATTCACAGAAGACAGCAATTTCCCATGAAGGGGTTCCACCATTAGTGTAACTTGCACAATACTTCAGCCTCCAGGCTTACACAATTGACACATGGCTGTTTCAGGCCTTACGCCTAGGCCTTAGGTCTGCTCCTCAGACCAACACAAAGGTTTCCTTCCAGTCACGCTCTCTCATAGCTTACATAGGATCAGCTCCTTGCTGCATCTGCCTCCTGCAGACATGCATGCTCTGACTGCCCCATGCAGCCTCTCTGGATAGGATGGGAGACCTCCTGTCTGTTGGGTGGAGCCCTGAGCTCTAACACTGGGTCTATTATGAACCCAGCTCACACCTGTGCAATCAGCGTGCCTGCCTCTCCAAAAATCTGGCTTAACTGCTTCCAGACCGCCCATCACCTGCGGCAGGGCAGCAGGTGGCCCGGCTGTGCGAAACAATGTACTTGTACATTGCTTCCTCTTCTGGGTCTGGGGTGCGCAGGAGACACAGCAGGAGCCAATCAGCGGGTCCAGCGGCAGCACTGGGACCTACCGATCGTTCACTGGAGAGGCAGAATGGTGGTCTGCCTATGTAAACAAGGCAGACCACCGTTCTGTCAGAGAGGAAGAGAGAGATCTTGTGTTCCTGCTAATCTCTCTCTTCTTCCAGTTACAGCATTCCTCACACAGTTAGAAGTCACTCCCTAGGAGCATACTTAACCCTTTGATTGCCCCTAATGTTAACCCCTTCCCTGCTAGTGTCATTTATACAGTGAAAGTGCATTTTTTTTAGCGCTGATCACTGTATTAGTGTTTGTCTGCCCCAATGTCACAGTCCTGCTAAAAATCGCCAAACGCCGCCACTACTAGTAAATATAAATAAATAAATAAAAATGTGCTAAAAATATCCCATAGTTTGTAGACGCGATAACTTTTGAGCAAACCAATCAATATACGCATATTGGGATTTTTTTTACCAAAAATACGTAGAAGAATACATATTGACCTAAATTGATGAAGAAGTTTGATTTTTTTTCAAAATTGTCTGTCTTTTTTTGTTGATAGCGCAAAAAATAAAAACCGCAGAGGTGATCAAATACCACCAAAAGAAAGCTCTATTTGTGGGGAAGAAAAGGACATAAATTACGTTTTGGGTTTTGCGATACGGCAACGCAGTGCCGTATCGCAAAAAATGGCATAGTGATGAAGGGGGTGAAACCTTCGGGGGCTGAAGTGGTTAAACTGCTAAAATAAACAGTGGCACGGGCTCCCCTCTCTGCAAGGTTCTGCAAGGTTTACCATAACTGTTAGCATGTGCCCACTTTTTCCATGTACTTACACTAATAATTTGCTATTTCTTTTCAGATTTATGGAGGAATATGAAAATCCACCCCCTGCTACTGAAGTGGCATTTGCATTTATGTAGCTTTATAAACGAGGTCAAGCAGCAAAGAAATCAGCAATGTGACCCAAAAGGGTTTTCAAAAGGCTTGATTTTTGGTGCTCAAATGATGTGTTTGAGCATCGGTAAGAGTAAGATTGCGTTGAGCTTAAAGCTGGCACAAACAGACAAGAACACAGGATACACTATTAAAATGTCCACTGAGTGGAAAGCATCTCTTGGTGGATTTCAGTTTTTTGGCATCTTTGTCCGATTGGGGAGATTTCCCTTGACTTCCTGTCCCATAGCCAAAACAGGAAGTGTTGTCACCAGGGTCACCAGAATTAATGTCCCCAGAAGATTTCCCCTCTATTACTGTTCTGGATACAACCTAAAATTTAGGATTTTCTTTTACTTTTGATGCAACCGTAAACATGCCAAATAGAGAGGGTGAATCTTCCTAATGGGGGCACAGACAGCAATACAAATCTAATCCCTCTACACTCTATCCAAAACTAAAAAAAAAAAAAAAAGTTTTGCCTTTAGTTATACTTTAAGATTACAATATAAGTTTGAGTACAACATCCAATATTTGAGGGGTCAGTGCATTGCACTCTTGGTCGTAACATCAGATGACCATGGCGGTCCTCTCTTTTCCATTGTAAACCACCAAAAATTTTGAATTTTCAAGGGAAGATCAGCACCGAACTGTTGGTAACAGTTGTCTAGTCTGAGCCACCACAATGATAGACTTAGGTATGGTATAATCCTTTTGGCAAAAACTCAAATGCAGCATATGAAGGGGGATTCCACACATCAACCTTGCACTGCTGATTGACAAACTGAAATCTACATAGCCAGAATTTACACTTGAATATTACCAGACAGTTATGTAGTCAATTGTACAGTCACTGCCATGAGGTGTTGCTTTTGTTATATGAGCTCAGATGCTGCAATGCCATACTATATAGAAGATTGTTTTTTATGCCCTGTGGCTGTATTTTTTACAGGTGTGAAAAACAAAAGTAGTGGAAGTGTACAGTTCACCTTCAATGTTTCCTTTATAAAATGTTTAGAGAAGTACTTAACTGTAATAGTATGTAAAGGGTTTAACCTTTTAGCAGTGTGTGAAAAGAGGAACAGACACAGAAAAAACAGAAATAGATTTATTAAATGAGTTAGAAGTGTTACACTTCTATTCCTCCCACTAACACCAGTGATGGGGCACTATTCCCCCTACTGATACTAGAATGAGGCATTATTTCTCCCACTGACACAAGTGACGGGGCACTTTTCCTTCCAATGATGGGGTAATATTACTCCTAATGACACCAATGATGGGGCACTATTCCTCC
Source organism: Aquarana catesbeiana (assembly GCF_042186555.1). Classification (NCBI taxonomy): domain Eukaryota; kingdom Metazoa; phylum Chordata; class Amphibia; order Anura; family Ranidae; genus Aquarana; species Aquarana catesbeiana. The sequence continues at coordinate 116,312,446 of NC_133325.1, forward strand.
CACTGATACCAATGATGGGGCACTATTTCTCCCACTGACACCAACGATGGGGCACTATATCTTCCACTGATACCAATATGAGGCACTATTCCTCCCACTGACACCAACGATGGGGCACTATATCTTTCACTGATATCAACGATGGGGAATCAGAAAAAAGAGGAGGATTAACTGCGCATAAGTGAAATCATGTGAACAATAAGAAGATTAAAAAGCTGCGGATTCCTATATGTAACACAAACACAAAGTAAAATCATAAAAAATATGAAAAATATTGAATTGCGCTAATAAAAAACTAGTGTGCATACAAGTGACGATCGGTTCCCCTTTGGGGTGAATTCCAAATAAATGTGTAGATATATAAATTATATAAATTGACAATATATAAATAAAATGACAGATATATAAATCATCAAAAGTGCAATCTTGATGTGCAACGGTGAAAGAAATACTTTTGTGAGTCCATATGAAACAACAAGATGAATCACCCACGTGTTCGTTAGAATACAGTTGAGGTCCTGCTGAGTGAGGACAAGGTGCTTAGGTCCACCACCACATACAGAGTGACTGGCCGTTTACCAGAAACTCATGACCCCCCATTACAGAGGGTCTAAATGAGCTGTTAGATCTGATTGCTCCAGACCACCACCGAAAGACCGAGATTTGGCACTGGGATGGAACGTCAGGGGCCTTGATGGGGATGGATGGATCAGTGGGAAGTCAGGCTCTCAGTGTGGTGTTGTTGGCATGGACAGAGAGATAGCTCCTCTACTGCCACTTCCAGCAACGTCTCCTCGCTATTTCCTCCCGACTCACCTCTCTCCCACTGGCCACAGTCTGGCCCCCCTAAAGTTTGAAGGACAGTAAACTACCCCTTTGTTTAAAAAGTTTGGAGACCCCTGTTCTAGTTAATTGTTCACTTTTTCAGAGTTTTCTTCTCAATGTAAATTCTTGCATGTTTCGCTTTTGTTTTGTAACTTTTTCGACTCTGAAAAGATTGCATTTAAGGGTTTATTACATGGAGATCTAAAACACTGTGATAAGATGCGTACAGTGTAACATTTTGTACACATCTAAATGTAGCACTGTAGGAATCAATGGGGCCGTACATACTGTACTGTACAGCTGCACAGAAATATGCACTGTGTTTAGCGGTGTACAAAAAAGTGGGACACAGCTGCATCCAGGGCCATATGTATCTGCATATTTAGAAGAATTATAGCCTACATACATGCTGTATGCGTCTAAATGCATCAAAATACTAGTACTTTAGGCATGTATTTCTCTGCCAGCAAGAACCTGTATTCTGTGCAGAAAATACACACTTGCCCACGTGAATAAAACCTAAAACGTGTGCAAAATTTAACAAACTGTTAATATTTTTTGTTTCATAGATTTTTATTGAAAAAGCAAAAGTCACACAATTTCAAGAAATAAAAATAATCATATCCAGTCCAAAGTCCAAGAAAAAAAAAACCTGGTCTACACAGATGAAAAAAGTTGTGGTCTTATCAATGAAGTAAATGTAGTCATATTGAATAGCCTTTTTTGTCTATCTTTGAAAAAAAAAAGGGTGGGTGGGGGTATAATAGCTAAGAGAATGTGTTTATTTTCCCACTCCCGCTCTGTAAATAGATTGGTTGGCAAAGCAGCAAGGAAAATGGAGGACCTCTTAGTAGTGCACCAGGAACATTTCTGTTAAATTACTAATCATTTTTAGGGAAAAAGAGAAATGGGAGGCAGAATACCTGAGAGATAAAGCATCTAACTACTTCCATTTTGAAAAGAATATCTAGCATCAATCTGTATATGCTGTAGTTGTCTTAAAGCACATCCAACTGCAGGGCCGCTGATAGAAAGCATGGGCCCCCGTACAGCATAACTGATGTGGGACCCCTTCAGCCCCACCCCTGGCACCGCCCCTTGCCTGCACATGTCACCCTGCTGCAGTAAATGTACTGAAGGCGGGCGGCAAGCTGTTAAAGGGAAAAGGTTAGGGGTGGGTTCACATGACAGGTCTGATCAGGTCTGCCTGTACATTTTTTAGGCGGACCTGATCTGACCCTCCATTCACTTCTATAGAGCAATGGATGTAAACAGACTTCTGTTTATTTACACCCGCCTACCTAAACAAAATGGAAAGGGATCCGTTCCCCTCTGTCTGGATCAGATTGGAGGGCAGTCAGGGATAAACCAGCCAGTTTGTTTATACCAGCCATCCTTACAGCAGAGTGGGCTGTGTCCATGTCCACTTTGGATAAGTTGAGCGGACATGGACATGTCATTTGCCCACACCGCTCATTAATGGCTCTGTCACAGTGTGTCACACATGACATGGCTGTTGGGTGCTGACCTATGACCAATAAGTTAACAAAATCAGAACCCAACAACCATATCATGTGTGACACACTGTGACAGAGAACTTGCTGAGTGCTCTGCTGCCTGCGTATTATATGATATAGATGCCATCCATGTGCTGCAGACTGCAATGCAGTATATACAGTTTAATATTCACCCGAATCACCCAAAGTAACCCTGTGCTGAAGCTGCCACACTCTGCTTCCCCTCTGGTCCTGGACCCTGTGTCAGCTGCCTCTGCCTACCACCACCACCCACCTCACAGCCTCTCACTCTCTGTCTCAGGCCTACTGAGTGGGGAGTGGAGAAAGATCACTCCGCCAGGGAAGGAAATAGGCAGGCAGCCAAGACTTGAACCAAGCAAGCCACCAGAACATGTTAAGCGGGCGGGGTGTGGAATAGACATGCACCTGAAAATGAAAGAAAAGTCCCTCCACTCCCACTAGAACATCTTCAGAGAAGGGCCCAGAAAACAGAGATAATACACCCCCTTAAGGTAGTAGGTGCGGTCGAGTGGGGGTGTAATTTAGAAAGGCAGTTTCTTATTCTACGCTGACTGTCTTTGAGATTGCCTGGGCCCCCCTGCTGAGCTGAGAATGCCGGGCCCGGTACAACAGGGCCAGTTGCACTGGCTTATCAGCTGCCCTGTCCAGCTGTACCAGGTAGACGTGGATTTAGAAAGTCATTCCAGAGAGATACTTTTCTATTCTAGTTCTTCTATTTATTCCATTTTATTGAGTCTATAAAACCATTCCTCTCTCATTAGAACTATAGTCGAACACCAGGGAATACAGTGCCTGGCAGCATTTATTGTAAACATCGCTAGAGATTTAAGGTTGCGTGCCTTAGTAATGGAGGTGTGATGGAGAAGGTATTGCGCAGGAAAGAAATCAACATCTTCTGAAGTGACTACTAAGATAGTCTCTTGTCCTGTCTTGCAAAATGGTTGAATTTTGGAGCATGTCCACCATACATGGAGCATCGTTCTTTCAACTTCACCACATCACCAACATTGTAGAGATTATCGTTGAGACTCTGTATAGGAGGGCAGGAGTCCTGTACCAGCTAGTCGTTATTTTAAATCCACATTCCTGGGTTACAACATTCATGGAACCATTATGTATTAAAGAACAGATATATTTCAAATCAGAATCTGAGAGCTGCCAGGCATGTGGTACTAGCATAAGCTGAAAGATCCCCAAATAATGAGTATAATAAAGAGATAAGATGTCTCTGAGGGTTTTTCTTGCAACAAAGAGCTTCTAGAACTGTGAGAGGTCTTATCCATAAGTATGATGTCTCATGTCTGGTTAGAAAATGCTTTATGTATGTCCAGTATGTTCAGTACGGGACATATGTGGTGAAAGATCTGCATTAAAAGGTAACAGTGTGCCCCTCCAAAAGAAGTGTGAAGCTAAGACATCCTTATGAAGCCAAATCAGTGAGAGAAAGTTGTCTTTTATGCTTGGGATGAAATCTGGATTCAATGGGCTAAGCCAAGGGGCTGAAAAAGATGTCTTTGCGAAGGGCAGGAGGCAGAGCCTAGCAGAGCAGACATGCATTGTTAGAGCTCCACACCGCTGAGGAGAGAAGAGAAGGACAAAGCGGAGCCTGCAGGCTCAAAAGGTATCCATTTGAACCTTTTTGCCCCTGGGAACAAACTGTGAAAGTTTGGGAAGGAAATATGGTACTGGGAGGAAACCGTGGCAGAAATAAAAATCACCTCACAAAGAGCTCACAGGCACTCACTGCAGCTGAAGCAGCTCCAGTCACCTCACAAGATACAGCACCAGGGCGCTCTCACAGACAGAAAATGTCACAGCAAGACTCTCAATTTGAGTCAGATACAGAACAAATCCTCTCACAAACTTCTCCACAAGCCTCCTCAGTATCCCCAGTAATATTATTACAATTTGAAAAGATGCTTCATAAGGCTTTAAAACAAACCTCAGACCAAATAACAAAAAGCCTAACCAAAGAAATAAGAGAGCTGGGAAACCGCACCGCAGCCTTAGAAATAAAAATGGATGAAATTGAAATTACAACCCAAGAAAATATAACAGAATTGGAACAATTAAAAAAAGAGAATTTAATACTTCAAACTAAGCTCGAAGATTACGAAAATAGAGCCAGACGTTCAAACTTGCGCATAAGGGGAATACCTGAAACTGTGACAGACCTGCAATCTACTATTACTGCTCTATTACAAGAACTAAAGCCAGATATCCCTATTGAACGTTTAGAACTGGACAGAGTACACAGAGCCCTCACAGTCAAAAAGAAAGATGGACCCCCACGTGATATAATCACAAAATTTCATTATTACAGAACGAAAGAACAAATACTAATTGCTGCAAGAGAAAAAAAGGAACTTAATTTTCAAGGACACAATTATCAAATTTTTGCTGACCTATCCCAACTTACTATTACTAAAAGACGATCCATGAAACCCCAACTAATGGAACTGCAACGCCACAACATTATGTATCAATGGGGCTTCCCCTTTTCAGTCAGATTTAACTACCAAGGTACAATTTACAGAAGCAGATCAGCAGATGAACTACAACAAACCCTTTTAAAATTAAATCTGACAGAATCCACAAGCAGCAACACTCCCACACGCAGAAGAATGGCGTCATCTTCACCTTCAGGCAGCACCCAAAAAATTTCAGAACAAAATGGGAATCATCATTCTCACAAAAGAGGACGTTATGCCACATCATCCATGGACCAAGAAGATTCAATGGACTGACATCCTAATTCCTGATATCTCTTCATTTATTATACTAAGAGATGGTTCTCTGTAAAAAACCTATATTTATAACTGAATGTAACTGCATTCTGATAGTCACACACTGTGTGGGATCATGTTACATTCCAGTTATATTTCTTATTACTTCTGATTCATATAGCCTTAGAATATATAAGTGAAATAAGGAAATTCTTGTTCAGTTATATATTATCAGGTAATAACAATAGATTTATTACTTTTTATTACTTTTTAGGACAAATATGTTCAATAATCCAGAAGTAATGGAAGCTTTTTCTTTCTTTTCTTAAAACAAATATATTATTACCTAACTAGTTCCTAGAATTATGTTTTTGTTTATTCTAATCTGAAGCAATACAACCTCAATTTTATGAGTTAACATATCTAAACAGTTACATATGAATAAAATATGTAATTGTTTACTCTAAAAGGGTTAAAATCCCAAAATAATTCAAACTATCTTCATCAATGCCAAAGTTATTAACAGTACCTTTCTAACTGAATTATTTAGCCTAGGGCAAGACTAACCATATACAACCACCCTGGAATAAATAATTTCAACAAAAACTATATTCTGCACTCCAATTAATGAAACATCATTTTGATGTCTTTTGACATAGCACTTCTCTCCTGTAAGCGGAAGATCCGTGTACCCCCATTAGCCCTCCTCATTCTCCCAACCATATTATGTGGGAGTGTGACGAAGGCACCTATTCCCCTGAGAGAGATATTTATTCTCTTTCACGGGTAAATTGTGATTACTTGCAAAAAATAATTTATACAATGTATCATCTAATCTCATTTTTTGTTTACTCTTTACTCCAAAATTCACTGGTTTCTTTTCTATCTATTCATCTCTTCAGTCCACACAGGTTGATCTGCGCAGTCAGCTCTGCATAACAAAAAGTAAGTCAAAACTATTTGATCTATTGCCATGGCACCACTGAATATACTTTCCCTGAATGTTCAGGGAATAAATGTCCCTCAAAAAAGGACCAAAGCCTTCCGTACTTTCCATAACAAGAAGGCTCACATAGTATGCCTCCAAGAAACACACTTCACCAAAGATTCTACTCCAAAATATATTTCTCCTTTTTATCAACAAATTTACACGGCTTCTGCCTGTACCAAGCAAAGGGGAACTCTAATTGCATTTCACCGATCCACACCATTCACCTTATCATCAGAAATTAAAGACCCAGAAGGTAGATACCTGATACTCATGGGTTATATAATGGATACAGCAATCACGGTGATTTCCTACTACGCTCCTAACAAACAACCTACACCATTCCTCTCACATATATTACAAGTGATTAATACACACAAAATAGGAACAGTGATAATGTGTGGGGATTCGAACCAGGTCCTCCTCCCATTTCTAGATAAATCACCTTTTACACCATCCAAAATAACCTCTAGATTACCTTTTTCTCAACTTCTTTCCAAATACAATCTGGTAGATTCATGGAGAGAAAGTAACCCAATGAAAAAGAAATTCACTTATTTCTCGCACCCTCATCAAACCTTCACCAGAATAGATCATATTTTTCTAACAATAGGAATGATACCAGAAATTATTGCATCAGATATAATTCCGATTCCGTGGTCTGACCATAATGCAGTATACACTACTATAGCCTCAGCCATACCAAAAGCGCATGACCCAACGTGGTACTTACCGGACATAATGCTCAAACACCCACTACATCAGATGGCCATTGAACAAGCTTTAAAGGAATACATATCAATTAATAATACAACAGACATCTCCCCAATAACACTGTGGGAAGCTCATAAGCCTGTCTTGCGTGGTACAATACAAAGACAAATGGCACTATTTAAACGGGAATGCAAAAATCTAGCAAAAAAACTAGAACTCAATTTTAATGCAGCCTACATATCATTTCAAGATAATCCATCTCAGAGCACAAAATCTCATCTGGAAAAATCTAGATTGGAATACGATCTATTTCTCACTGAGTCAGTTGATAAATCCCTCAAACGCTCCAAACACAATTTCTACATGAATACAAACAAACCAGGTACATATTTGGCTCGGGCATTAAATTCAACTAACAAATCTTTCAAACCAATACGTTTGAAATTATCAAAAAATGTTTACACTTGTAATCCAGTTAAAATAGTCCATAAATTTCACTCACATCTCGCAACTTTATACAAGACAAACAATGAATTTAATCCTACAGAAGCTGAATCCTTCTTCTCAAAAATAACCTTACCTGAGTTATCTCAGAATCAAAAAAGCAGTTTGGATGAGCCTATAACTATAGATGAAGTTGCTAACGCCATAAAAGACCTAAAACTTAACAAAAGACCAGGCCCAGACGGCTACTCGGCTTTATACTATAAAACATTCTCAGAAATACTCTCTCCCATTCTCACTGAAACTTTTAACAAACTTCTAGATGGACATTCTTTTCGGCAAGAAACACTAATGGCAATTGTTTGTATGATCCCAAAACCCCTTTCTGATGATACTTCCTGTGTGAATTATCGGCCTATCTCTCTGTTAAACCTCGATATTAAATTATTAGCAAAAATAATAGCAAAACGCCTCAATAGCATTATAGGAAAATTAATACATAGAGATCAAGTAGGCTTCATGCCAAATAGACAGGCAGGCGATAATATACGCAGGGCAGTGTTATTGGCACATATTGCTAAAAAACGGAAAATCCCTTTATGTTTTCTATCTCTCGATATTAAGAGGGCATTTGACACAGTATCCTGGCAATATATGCAATATTCATTACAAAAATGGGGTTTTGGACCCCACTTTTTAACATGGATCAAAGCATTATATAATAAACCCAAAGCCTATATAAAATATGCTGGATACAAATCTGAAGCCTTTAATATCGAAAGAGGTACCCGACAGGGTTGCCCATTATCTCCCTTATTATTTGCCCTTATACTCGAACCCATGGCCCAATACATCAGAACAAACCAAACTATAACTGGCATTGAAGTAGGAGGTTCTACACACAAATTATGTATATTTGCAGACGATATATTACTTTTTCTATCATCACCACAGGTCTCTGGTCCTAACTTAATACCAGCTCTTGATGGATTTGCAGCCCTATCCGGCCTTATGATTAATCCTAAGAAATGCCTAGTGCTTAATATTTCACTCACAAACATGGAATTGATCCCGGCTAGGGCTGCACTCCCATTCACATGGGCAGAAAAATCAATCCCATATCTTGGAATTCATTTAACAGCATCTCACTCTGACTTATTCTCAACCAATTATCCTCCTGCATTAAGACAGATCACAAATCTAATAAAACAATGGTCGCAACTTCCTTTATCCTGATAGGGAAGATTAATGCAATCAAAATGACTATTCTACCCAAATTGCTTTATCTATTCAGAGTCCTCCCTATTCCAATTCCTTCCTATTTTTTGAGAATAGTACAAAAAAGAGCAACTTCGTTTATATGGGGCTCTTCTAAACCACGTATACCTATACACACACTACATCTTCCCAAAAATAAAGGAGGCCTGGGATACCCTAATTTTACTAACTACTACAGAGCAGCACATTTGGCCAGTCTGTCCAAATACCATGCAAAACAGGAAATCCCATTATGGGTATTTATAGAGGCTTCAGAAAATGACCCTCTATTAATATCAAATTTATTATGGCTTGATCCTAAAGACCGCTTTAAAATTCATAATCCCATAACTAAACACTTCTTATCTCTCTGGGATAAACTAAAAACCAAATATCAGTTACAATCTCCACACAATCCTCTCCTTTCTTTTATCAGAAATCCGGCCTTTTATCCAGCATGGATCTACCCAAATTCTTTTAAAGCTTGGACAACATCAGGCATTCAGACACTAAATGACTTCATAGCATCTAAATCATTCCTTTCATTCCCATCGCTTAGAGAAAAATATGATCTACCAAACTCTGAGATATTTAGATATCTCCAAATCAAAAATTTCTATACACCATTCCTAAAAGGGGATACACCATTATCCCAATTATCCATTTTTGAATCAATCTGTACAAAAGATCCATTTGCTAAAGGTACAATTTCATCACTTTATAATCAATTATATGGAGTAGCAAATCTTAATAGACCCTCTTACGTTCAGAGGTGGGAGGAGGACCTGGGACGAACTTTAGAAGACACGGACTGGTCTAATATATGGCTCACATCTAAGTCATCTTCACCCAACATCTTGGCACTGGAGACATATTATAAAGTCCTAACTCGCTGGTACCTTGTACCCGCTAGAGTGGCAAAATATTCACCTAATACCTCAACTCTTTGTTTTCGAGGATGCCCAGAAATAGGCACATATTTACACATATGGTGGACGTGCCCAGTAATCCAAACCTTCTGGAAGGAAGTCTTCGTGATTGCATCTAAAATATTTAAAAAAATAATACAACCAGATCCATATTTAACTTTACTTAATCTAAAACCGGAATGGTTAACACTCTCTCAATTCAAACTTATGATCCAACTAATAATGGCTGCAAAACAAACAGTGGCCAAGGCATGGAAATCTCCTACATTGGTACTAGCAGAAACAATTCACAGAATGAATAATACAATGTCCCATGCTAAGATGGTAGCCATCGATCAAAATCAAATTCCAAAATTTGAAAAACTTTGGCATCCTTGGATAAAACAACAGTTCCTGTCAAATTTCAATGACTCTGTCCTGTTGCCATGGTAACAGATTAAATGACTTACAGAGACACCCATTCTAAGGCTTCAAAGAGAACTAAAAAGAATAATAAACTGACGAGCGGGACAACCTTGTGGACCATACCTCTACCTTTCAACCCTTTTTCTTCTTTCTCTTTCCTTTTCTCCACCTTACGATTAAAGCTCATTATCAGAATTTATTTGACCTATATACACTCTACTTGTAAACAATATGTATAGTAGGTATAAATCATTTAAATACCTACAAAAGTAACTAAGGAAATGATATATATCTTTAATTTAGGTTTACGTGAACCCAATGTTTAATATTTGAAATTTCATGATATTTACCTATATAAAACCCTACTGTAAAACAATGAGCTTACGTTATAGATCCTTGTAAACTTACTTTATGTATCTTTATGTATCTTTATAACATTGTATACTCAATAAACTTCTTTTGACAAGGAAAAAGATGTCTTTGCTGTGTGAGGGAAACCTCCAATGTTTGGCCTGTTAATGGGATAGTGTTAAAACTGCCAATATTGTGTTTGTTTTTGTCCGGAATAGTAAATGAAATACATATTGTATATTGTGCTTAATTTCCTTGTCAAATTTGTTTATTATTTTTTAAATATAACAAAGATTGACAAATTGAGTACATACAAGGATGGTGGTACAATATTCAAATAGCAATAAAGCTAAACATATCAATTTATGAACAGGATAAGTACATGACAATGCAAAACTGTAACGAGTAGAGCAACGAATAAACCAATAAAGTATTACATCGAAAGCCTTCGAAAATTCCATCAGAAGGAAAAAAAGTAAGCTAGTGACTATTGGTTAATTTTTCAAGAACAGTAATAAGATCAGTGTAATATGTATATATTAAAAACAGAAGAGATAATCTATTTATAAGTACCACACAATATTAAAATGTAGAAAACAAAAAATAGGAGTAGAAAGAGAGAAGAGGGTGGAAAAAAGGGGGTCCGAATCTCTGTCTGTTTGACAGTTTTGGGCTTCCCTCTCAGCTGTTTCCATATCTGCCCAAACACATGTGTTTGTTTTTATTATCTTTGAACATTGTCTATTGTCAAATATATTAATAAATTGGTATTTTTTTACGATTACTGTTTGTGGTCCATTTAAAATCCCAACTTGAGGGACTTGTTTTATACTATACGTTCTGGGATGTGGTCCGCAAACAGTACACTCAGCTAGCTGTGGCATACTCTCTTTCTATTACTAAACTAAAAGAGTGTCCCCTCAACAATGTATTGAAGGCTTCAGTTCAGATAGGAGATAATATATCAGAAAATGTATTGTAGTAGGAAGCAGAAAATCCATCTGGGCCGGGACGTTTATTAGGTTTTAAAGCCTTCTTCTGTTACAGAGATGGGACAATGGAGTCGTTCACAGGGGGTTGGTGAGAGTGTTGGAAGGGTAATTTGTGAAAAAAGGGAATCAGCAGCAGCATGGTCAAAATTATGGTTGGCATATAAAAGAACAAGATTGGGACTTTATATGAAACATGCAGCCAGGGAGACATCTCAGCATATTACTGTAATAGTGTCTGGTGAGTAAACCAACAATTGTGACCATATATCTAAACATGATAACATAATGACCAATCATAGTAAAATAGGAAAGCTTTATTCCATAACATAGTACATAGTAACATGATAGGATAATGGCATAGTAACACAATAGTAGCATAATAAAAACACACCAGCCTAATAGCTGCATATCTCCACAATAGAACATAATATAAATTGGTATGATCCAATGAAGCATAGTGATAGTAGCAATTGTAAATTGTATAGCAGAGGGGAGCATCTAATAGCTCAACGCGTTTCGTGGCTATAATGCCACTCTTCAGGAGCAGATGCAGGAGAGATGTCTATAAATGTTAAAAAGGATATTCAATTGGGTAATTCTATAGAGAAATTGTTGATATAGAGGAATGAGTCTCTCACTCATACTTACAGAACAAATATGAGTCTGGGCATAGGCATGGAGAAATGAGGGTCAGCCGGGAAGATCATCAGCTCCGGGAACTGAGGCGGCAATCCCCACAACAACGATGGAATAACCCCTGGGAAGGGACAATCCAGGGACAATATCCTCATGTATAAGAAGAGGTGGTGTGAATCACATAAAAATAGCCCATCTATAAGAAATAATAGAATTGGGAATATAAGGTATTATAGCATAAGGTACAGAATGGTGACTGATAATATAATAAATTGTATATAGTTATGTGTCCACCTAAGTGATAGATAGTGTGACTGAGCCTACATAGGGACCAAAGTGACAAAAGTATACTAGTGTAGATAGATCAAAAAGAGGACTACCAGTAGGTGAAGTAGAGGGAACCAAGCCAACCAAGCAAGAGTGCAAGGGAAAGGACCAAGGAGTGATGAAAAGTAAAAATTGTATCAAACTAGTACCTGTAGTTGCCTAATGTGGACAGTGTGGTCCAAGTAGTGTACCCTCATTTCTCCATGCCCAGACTCATATTTGTTCTGTAAGTATGAGTGAGAGACTCATTCCTCTATATCAATAATTTCTCTATAGAATTACCCAATTTAATATCCTTTATAACATTTATAGACATCTCTCCTGCATCTTCTCCTGAAGAGTGGCATTATAGCCACAAAACGCGTTGAGCTATTAGATGCTCCCCTCTGCTATACAAATTACAATTGCTACCATCGCTATGCTTCATTGGATCATACCAATTTATATTATGTTCTATTGTTGAGATATGCAGCAATTAGTCTGGTGTGTTTTTTATTATGCTACTATTGTGTTACTATGCCATTACCCTATCATGTCACTATGTACTATGTTATGGAATAAAGCTTTCCTATTTTACTATGATTGGATATTATGTTATCATGTTTAGATATATGTTCACAATCGTTGGTTTACTCACCAGACAGGGTAACTTGATTATGAATAGGGATGAGCTTCGTGTTCGAGTCGAACCTGTGTTCGACTCGAACATCGTGTGTTCGGTCGTTCACCGAATTACGAACGATATGGGCTGTTCGCGCCAAATTCGAGTGGCGCGTCACGGCCCATAATTCACTGCGGCATCGCAGTGCATTGCTGGCTGATGATTGGCCAAGCATGCACTATGACCCGCATACATAGCCAATCACAGCGCTGTGTGTACAGAGAGCCGTAATTGGCCAAAGCCAAGGAGGCTTTGGCCAATTATGGCTCAGGGGGTTTAGTACATGCCTCACACTATATAAGGCCGCCTGCACGTCGGCCCTGTGTAGTGTGCTCCAGCTTGAGAGAGAGATAGACAGAGAGAGAGACAGTGTCATTTGATTTAAGTTAGATAGAGTAGGCAGGTCGAGTCAGTTAGCTGCACTTACAGTGTAATGTGTATATATATGCATCCCAGGTGTTGTATATATATATATATATATATATATATATATATATATACTGTATTCAGTTTAGCTAGATCCTGTTCTTCTCTTCCTAATATACTGACAGACAGGCAGGTGTTTTTACAGTATTTCCAGTTACTGTACTGTGTACCCTGCACAGTTGCACCTACAGTATAGCTACCTGCAGCCAGGTGCTTGTGTAGGCTCTTTGAAGTATTTCCAGTTACTGAACTGTGTACCCTGCACAGTTGCACCTACAGTATAGCTACCTGCAGCCAGGTGCTTGTGTAGGCTCTTTGAAGTATTTCCAGTTACTGTACTGTGTACCCTGCACAGTTGCACCTACGGAATAGCTACCTGCAGCCAGGTGCTTGTGTAGGTTCTTTAGAGGAGGTGACAAGGGAGCTAGAGAGCAACAGGAGGTCTTGAGAGGAACAAAGAGAGCGAGTAGGTTGGTATTTAGAGACTAAGCTAGTGATGTAGCTGGGGGCGAAATTGTGAAAGGCAGTTGCGCCTACAGTATAGCTACCTGCAGCCAGGTGCTTGTGTAGGCTCTTGAAGTATTTCCAATTACTGTACTGTGTACCCCACACAGTTGCACCTACAGTATAGCTACCTGCATCCAGGTGCTTGTGTAGGTTCTTTGAAGTATTTCCAGTTACTGTACTGTGTACCCTGCACAGTTGCACCTACAGTATAGCTACCTGCAGCCAGGTGCTTGTGTAGGCTTTTTGAAGTATTTCCAGTTACTGTACTGTGTACCCCGCACAGTTGCATCTACAGTATAGATACCTGCAGCCAGGTGCTTGTGTAGGCTCTTGAAGTATTTCCAGTTACTGTACTGTGTACCCCGCATGGTTATTATTATTATTATACAGGATTTATATAGCGCCAACAGTTTGCGCAGCGCTTTACAACATGGGGGCAGACAGTACACTTACAATACAAATCAATACAGGAGGGATCAGAGGGCCCTGCTTGTTAGAGCTTACAATCTAGAAGGGAGGGTCAAGTGGAAGCAAAAGGTAATAACTGTGGGGGATGAGCTGATGGAAAAAATGAAAATACAGTTGTTAGTGTGGGTAGGATAGGCTTCTCTGAAGAGAAGGGTTTTTAGGGATCGTCTGAAAGCTAATAAAGTAGGAGATAAGCGGACAGATTGGGGTAGGGCATTCCATAGGATTGGAGAGGCTTTGGAAAAGGCCTGGAGGCGAGCATGGGAGGAGGTGACAAGGGAGCTAGAGAGCAACAGGAGGTCTTGAGAGGAACAAAGAGAGCGAGTAGGTTGGTATTTAGAGACTAAGCTAGTGATGTAGCTGGGGCGAAATTGTGAAAGGCAGTTGCGCCTACAGTATAGCTACCTGCAGCCAGGTGCTTGTGTAGGCTCTTGAAGTATTTCCAGTTACTGTACTGTGTACCCCGCACAGTTGCACCTACAGTATAGCTACCTGCAGCCAGGTGCTTGTGTAGGCTCTTTGAAGTATTTCCAGTTACTGTACTGTGTACCCCGCACAGTTGCACATACAGTATAGCTACCTGCAGCCAGGTGCTTGTATAGGCTCTTTGAAGTATTTCCAGTTACTGTACTGTGTACCCTGCACAGTTGCACCTACAGTATAGCTACCTGCAGCCAGGTGCTTGTGTAGGCTCTTGAAGTATTTCCAGTTACTGTACTGTGTACCCCGCACAGTTGTACCTACAGTATAGCTACCTGCAGCCAGGTGCTTGTGTAGGCTCTTTGAAGTATTTCCAGTTACTGTACTATGTACCCCGCACAGTTGCACCTACAGTATAGCTACCTGCAGCCAGGTGCTTGTGTAGGCTCTTGAAGTATTTCCAGTTACTGTACTGTGTACCCTGTACCGTTGCACCTACAGTATAGCTACCTGCAGCCAGGTGCTTGTGTAGGCTCTTGAAGTATTTCCAGTTACTGTACTGTGTACCCTGCACAGTTGCACCTACAGTATAGCTACCTGAAGACAAGTGCAGGTGTTATCATACTAATAATACTACAGGCAGGCAGTTGATTCTGCTAGCTGCAGTATAATCGGTACATATATATACATTCCAGTTTTGTGCAGCTCACTGCAGGCCAATAGTATGTCTGGAAGGCCAACAAGGAGAGGCAGACAGTCACAAGCCAATAAAAGAGGGCAAGCAGACTCTGTGTCTAGAGGCAACAATGCTGGTCATGGACACGGTGCATCCTCATCAGCACGTGGGACACGCTTGGCCTTTTTTTCGGCAGCTGGCCGCATTGAGCTGCAACATGCAGAAGACTTGGTTGAGTGGATGACCAAGCCGTCCTCATCCTCTCTCATCCAGACTCAGGGTACTTTGTCTGGCAAAGCAGCTGCCAACGCGGCCTCTTCCCTCGGCTCAATGGCATCAGTGACTGCTTCCCTAGCCCCACCATGTCCTCCTGAGGAGTCCCTCGAACTGTTTGACCACAGTGTTAGGTACATGCTCCAGGAGGATGCCCAGCGTTTTGAAGGCTTCGATGATGGTACTCAGCTAGAGGAAGGCAGTAACGTGAGCCCAGACAGAGGGGGTGCCCAAGAAAGACAGCAATCTGGCAGTCATGTTCCCCCTGCTGCAGCATACTTCCAGGTTTGCTCCAGTGATGAGGAGGGAGGGGATGATGAGGTCACTGACTCCACGTGGGTGCCTGATAGGAGAGAGGAGGAGGAGGAGGCACATCACCAACAAGGCAGGATGCCCTCCAGGGGCCAGCCTAAGGGCAGCACACTGACTGCATCACACCGCAAAGCACCACATGTGCAGGGCGCTGCTGTCTCTGCGCGTTATTCCAAAAGTTCTTTAGTGTGGGCCTTTTTTGAGATGAGTGCATCAGATCCCACCACTGCTATTTGCAACATATGTCTCAAGCGTATCTCGCGTGGCCAAAACATCTCCTGCTTGGGCACCACATGCTTGACCAGGCATATGTTGACCTGCCATGCAGTTCGTTGGCAAGTGTACCTAAAAGACCCACACCAAAGAACAAAGAGGACCTCTCCTTGCTCCTCATCAGCTGGGATCTCCAACCCCGCTATACCTTCAGTCCTCTCTGAGACCTGCACTGAGAGGAATGAAGGTGTAGAATTAGGTGTGTCACAGCCAAGTACTTGCGGGCAATCTACTATTGGTACACCGATGTCAGATTGTACCAGGCAAATTTCCCTGCCCCAGCTGCTGCACCGCAGAAAGAAGTTCGCTCCCAACCATCCACATGCCCAGCGGTTGAATGCTAGCTTGGCAAAATTGCTAGCACTTCAACTGCTACCTTTTCAGTTGGTAGACTCTGCCCCCTTCCATGAGTTTGTGGAATGTGCGGTTCCTCAGTGGCAGGTTCCCAAACGCCACTTTTTCTCATGGAAGGCGATTCCGGCTCTCTACCGGCATGTGGAAGGCAATGTCTTGGACTTGCTGGACAGGGCAGTCAGCGGTAAGATGCATATTACCGCTGACTCATGGTCCAGCAGGCATGGACAGGGACGTTACCTAAGTTTCACGGCGCATTGGGTGACTCTGCTGGCAGCTGGGAAGGATGCAGGACAAGGTGCATTAGTGTTGGAGGTTGTTCCGCCACCACGCCTCCAAAATGCCAGTACTGGTGATTCTGACACACCTCTCTCCTCCACCCCCTCCTCTTCTTCTTCCTCCATTGCCTCTTCCTGTGCTTTGTCCTCTGAACCAGCGGTGCTCCGTAGGTGTTCAAGGGGCTACGCAAGTACGCAGGCCAAAAGATGCCATGTGGTGCTTGAGCTGGTGTGCTTGGGGGACAGGAGCCACACTGGGGCAGAGATTCTGTAGGGGCAGGTTCAGAGGTGGTTGACGCCATGCCAACTTAAGACAGGAATGGTGGTTTGCGACAATGGCACCAACCTCCTCTCCGTCTTCCGATAGGGACAACTAACCCATGTGCCCTGTTTGGCTCATGTCCTTAACTTGGTGGTGCAGCGGTTCTTGGGCAGGTACCCGGGCTTACAGGATGTCCTGAGGCAGGCCAGGAAAGTCTGTGTGCATTTCCGCCGGTCATATAATGCCAGTGCTCGGCTGGCAGACCTCCAAAAGGAATTTAACCTGCCCAAGAACCGCCTAATCTGTGACATGCCCACCAGGTGGAACTCAACGTTGGCCATGCTGCAACGGCTGCACACGCAGCAGAGGGCCATCAATGAGTACCTGTGCGACTATGGCACCAGGACAGGGTCAGGGGAGCTTGTTTTTTTTCCCACGCCAGTGGGCCATGATCAGGGATGCATGCACTGTCCTGTCACCATTTTAGGAGGCCACGAGGATAGTGAGCAGTGACAGTGCATGCATCAGTGACACTGTCCCTCTTGTCCACCTGTTGGAGCACACACTGCGTGGAATAATGGACAGAGCACTTGAGGCAGAACAGAGGCAGAAAGAGGAGGACTTCCTTAGCTCTCAAGGCCCCCTTTATCTAGACAGTGTTCCTGCGTGCCCGCCGATCACATAGGAAGAGGAGGAGGAGGATTGTGTCAGCATGGAAGTGGAGCCTGGCACTCAGCATCAGCAGCAGTCTATAAGGTATCATTTACATTCCCAAAAAAACCCATGGATTTGTACGTGGCTGGGAGGAGGTGGCTGCGGATCATGTCATCCTTAGTGATCCAGAGGACTCCGGACCGAATGCCTCAGCAAACTTACACCGCATAGCCTCCCTGATCCTGCAAAGCCTGCAGAAGGATCCTCGTATTCGTGGTATCAAGGAGAGGGATCAATACCGGCTGGCAACCCTCCTTGATCCACTTTACAAGGGTAAGGTTGCGGACCTTATCTTGCCGTCGCAGAGGGAGCATAGGATAAAACATCTTCGGGAGGCCTTGCAGAAAGGTCTGTGCAATGCGTTCCCAGAGACTGGGGGGTTACAAACTCCTGTTCCTGGACAACATGTTGCTGAGGCTTCGGTCAGTCAAAGAAGGAGCGGTGGAGAAGGTGGCCATCTGACCGATGTGTTCAGACAATTTTTTTAGTCCGCAGCCCCAAGGTATGATCGGTTCCAGCAACCATCGCCAGCGTCTGTTTTACATGGTGCAGGAATACCTAGGGGCAAGATCTGACTTGGACACCTTTCCCACCGAAAATCCTCTGGGTTACTGGGTCTTGAGGATGGATCACTGGCCAGAGCTTGCACAGTATGCAATTGAGCTACTGGCCTGTCCTGCATCCAGCGTTCTTTCGGAACGCACATTCAGTACTGC
This sequence comes from Aquarana catesbeiana, assembly GCF_042186555.1. Taxonomy (NCBI): domain Eukaryota; kingdom Metazoa; phylum Chordata; class Amphibia; order Anura; family Ranidae; genus Aquarana; species Aquarana catesbeiana. Next base: position 116,330,918 of record NC_133325.1, read on the forward strand.
TGGAGGCTTTGTAACTGATCACAGGGTGCGTCTGTCCTCCGACTCGGTCGATCAACTGACCTTCATAAAAATTAATCAGTCTTGGATAACCACCAGCTACCAAGCACCTGATGCTGATGTAACCGAAAAATTTATTTTTGAAATGTCCGATCCCTTCAAGACTGCCTATGCTGATGCTGAGTGACTATCCTGTTATGCTGAGTAATTATCCTCTTCCTCCTCAATGATCATGCTGATAGCTTGTAAGAACATTTTTGGTTCTGTGCGACGCCACCAGTGGCTAAGGCCCAATTTTTCAGCCCCTGTTTAACAGGGGCTTGTAATTACAATTTTTGATGCAATATTTTGCAGGAGGGTTCGTTGCTGTGCTCAACTAGAGTATCTGTGAGGGGTTGCAGTGTTGTGGCACCAGCACCAGTGCCTAAGGCCCAATTTTTCAGCCCCTGTTTAACAGGGGCATGTAATTACAATTTTTGATGCAATACTTTGCAGCAGGGCTCATTCCTGCGCTCCAACTAGAGTATCTGTAAGGGGTGCAGTGTTGTGGCACCAGCACCAGTGCCTAAGGCCCAATTTTTGGTCTTTGAGGTAATAAAGGTGTTGTGATTTACATATTCATTTATCTGCAGAGTCAGTGAGAAACAGGTCTAATTCTAAGCAGGCTCTATCAAGTTTAGCTTTAGTAGAAGGGGAGGGAGAATTTTGGAATGCATTGTGACACAGATTGAAGTAATTTTCAAATTTTTGGTGAAGGAACTTATGCTCGCGTTTGAGATATGATGTTTGCCGGATAAGCGTACCTCGAATTACAGGTTTATGGGCTTCCCAAAGAGTGAGAGGGGAAATATCTGCAGAAGTGTTATTGATGAGAGCTGGGAGCATGTTTAATATCTAGACAATGGGACAGGTGAGTTAGAGTGGAATCATTAATCATTAATGCACTAAGCAAATCCTGGGATCTCGGGATGGGGAGGATATGGTAGTACAAACTGCACTATGATCGGACCAAGTAAAGAGCGTAATAACGGATGATAGGATTTCTGGGGGCATGCCAACACTTAGAAAGATATGATCAATCCTAGAAAATGATTTGTGTGGATGGGAGTAATATGTAAAGCGTTTATGGGCTGGATTGAGCTCAAGAGTCTAACATGTTATGCTTAGAGATAAGTTGCTGAAATGTATTGTGCTTAATTTCAAATGATCAAATTTTAACAGATTTTTGGGGTTATTTTCATTAGTAAATCAATTATGAAAATCAACCATTTACCCATTTAAAATATTAAAAATATCCTCTACATTAAGAAGTGAACTTTACAGAAAATTAAAAGAAATAATAAAAAAAGCAGAGCCAGCAGATATTTAGCTGTATCTGCATATTATGTTGAGATATTTGGCAGGAAACACAGTTTTACACGTACGCCTTTGGCCTGTCACAAAACCAGAAACCCGGCTGTGACCTTATCTTTCAAAAAGCCAGAAAATTATTCCAACTAGAAAAGTAAATCACCAAAGGCTTATAGCTTAGGTGATCTATTTTTCTATTTGGAATACATTTAGGATTTTTTTAATCTTCGGGCACTTCATAGCTCCTCAAAATACAGCATAGAATCAGAATGCCAGCTATGAAAAATGCCCCCTGGAAAACCAAAATGTGCTCTATCACTTTTGGGCCTGATCAGGTGTCTGGGTCTGCACATGGCAAATATGGCTTACAACATTCTACAATGGCCATGTTAAATGAAAAAATGTCAAAGAAAAAAAAAAAGAATAATTAAATAAAAAGTATAATGTAAAAGTACATAACTGTTATTAGTTATAGACAATTGTATGTATGGTGCTCCAAAAAGTGCAGAGTGATAAAAAGACACAATGGGGGTTATTTACGAAAGGCAAATCCACTTTGCACTACAAGTGCACTTTGAAGTGCAGTCGCTGTAGATCTGAGGGGGACATGCAAGGAAAATAAAAAAACAGCATGGACATGAGCTTGGACATGATTGGATGACAAAATCAGCAGACCTTCCCCTCATTTCAGATCTACCCCTCAGATCTACAGCAACTGCACTTCCAAGTGCACTTGTAGTGAAAAGTGGATTTGCCTTTCGTAAATAACCCCCAATGTGTTCATCTGGTGCTCCTAATCACAAAGAAATCAATCAGCGCTGCTTACCAGAACAGTTGGATCTCAATTTTGTTACAATTTATATGAATTAATATGAATTTTATTAGTGTTTTTTACGATGATAATTTATTGATTTTGGAATTCATAAATCACTTAATTTGAGTTTATTCATTATTGGATGCATGCTTATTCAATATATACATACATTATTAGCTGAGTAATCAGGCTATTTTTAAGCAGCAGCACCTTTTTCACATTCATATGTTTTATTTGAGTTAGCGCAGATATTTATTTGATACACATATGTATGCAACCTTTACTGTAAATAGAGATCACTAGGCAGAATCAATTGTATTTTTAGGTGTCCTCTACTGTAAATGCAGGGCATTTAGCAGAATGGATGGTGTTTTTCCATTATACTGCCTTTCCATGTATGTTAAAGGCCTAAACGTGCAAATAAACTCTACTAATTGAAAGGTGCATGCTTATTCTAAGACCAAATGATAAACACAAAATGCCATCAGAGTAGACGGCAGATTGTTTGGGTTCTTCTGGCCTGCACTAATGTTGACCTGCCTTTTACCTGGACCTGAGTGACACCAGCACACCTGGAACTTTTCAATCGGTTTTATTAAACAGGAAAGCCTTGTAAAAGTAAGCTGGGTTACGTAAAGGGAGCAGACAGTGAATACAGTATGGCCACAATCAGTGGCGGCCCGTGCATTGTGGGCACACCGGCGCTGCCCTCCTATCCCTGCCGCCGCCTTCCTATCCATGCGCCCGACCCCTTTCAGGATGCCGGATGCATGGATTCCTATAGTGGGGGTGGGCAGGGTGGTTTTTTTTATAGGCTTTAAATAAGGGTGGGCTTGGGGCGCAGAGACTGTGCCCTGATCCCACCTAATTGTCTGACCATAGCGAATGAATTTTCGCTATTTTCACACTGCAGTGCCTCCCCGCCAATCAGGAGGCAGGACAGTGAGACCTATTTCCCTATTAGCCAAAGCGCCAGGTGATCCTATTGGATGCCTAACGACACTTTGGCAAGTGAAGCAAGCATGAGTAGCAGACAGCTCTGCCGCCGCTGCTGCCCACATTGTGGAGGAATGAAGGAGAGTGGAGGCACAGGAGCATCCTCTCCCCAGCCCGGTAAGTGCTGGACCTAGGGGAATGCTGTCAGTGCCGCGAGCCCCGCGCAGGTTTTTTTTGCATTCAGTGTCGTGAGCCTCGTGCCAGGGGGGTATGCTGTCAGTGCCGCACTAGCTGTATTGCTGGGCTACTTACCCTATCTGTATTGTTGGGCTACTTACCCTACCTGTATTGCTGGGCTATATACACTATCTGTAATGCTGGGCTATATACCCTATCTGTAATACTGGGCTATATACCCTATCTGTAATGCTGGGCTATATACCCTATCTGTAATGCTGGGCTATATACCCTATCTGTAATGCTGAGCTATATACCCTGCTCTGTGAGGCTGAGCTATATACTCTGAACTGTGATGCTGAGCTATATACCCTGATCTGTGAGGCTGATCTATATACTCTGTCCTGTTATGCTGAGCTGTATACTCTGTGCTGTGATTCTGGGGCTGTATACTCTGTTCTGTAATGCTGAGCTGTATACTCCTGGCACTATGGGTGGAAGCAAGTGGAATACAGGGGACGGAGTGGGTGGATTATATAAGGAGTGGGGCTTATGAGAGGTGGGAGGAGTCAAAAAGAATGGTGGGGTCTGCCCCCCCCCCCATCCTAGAACTTCACCAGCCGCCACTGGCCATAATCTAAAATAATTGTAGCATATACAGTCCCTACAGAAGAGGGTAGCATACATTAAATCTTTTGATGAAGTTAGCTGCAATAATTCTAACTCTTTTGTGGTAGTTTAAATGAATTGCATACATTTTAAACAGAGATATCTGAGGAAATAGGTGAACTTTGCATAACTCAGACATGACTGCAATTACCTGTCAGCCTTTCACAGTTCAGATTACTTTCTCACATTCTTTAATTTAAACACTTTTCTACAAAAGTGCCTCTTGATAAGCAAAAAAATGAAGCACAAGAACATTATATAAGCTTTTCATCTTGACAGTTAGTGAAGTCAGTTCTATAGAGTGGCCTGAAGAGCAGAACAAAGTCATGCTATAGACCACAGAGAGTAAGAATGGGATACAAGTGCCACTTTACATTGAGTGGAACCCACATATGGTGTAGCTTTTAAGGGCTTTTATGAAACCTTTTATCAAATGTTCTTTCCTAATACCACTTTCTTATATAAATGTTCTGTACCTGGTGTCTGGGAATTAAAATTGTGTAATGTGTCCGATTTTAGGGTTTACAGGAAGAAGCTGTAGAGTACTAAACTTACTTAGTCACCTTGATGTCATACATGTTTTTGACTCTTGCAGCACACATGTCTGTAGTAATCTCTGGCTCTGCTGTCTGAAATAGATGACAAAGCCTTTGCAACCTGTCTACTCAGGACTCCCAGCTTTCTTTTTTTAACCCCTAATGCTTCCCTGACCCTTTAAGGGGTTTCTGATGCCGGGAGGCGAGGTTTATGATCATATGACCGCCGTGATTGGCTAGCACAGCTGTCACGATCGGAAAGCTCCCGATCGCAAGTAGCGTGGGGCGTTGCACTCTCGGAACATGTTTGTCTACATTTTGGCACGCAAATATGTGGCCTCATGGTGTCAAGACCCACACGCCGAAAGGCCACTTATTTGCATACTGTCAGCGCTAAGAGGTTAACATTCTTTTCATTAATCTTTTTTGGAGAAAAAAGACAGAGAAAATACCTATACAATGACAACATATGGTAGGATGAAACATCAAAAGTAAAATAGGACAAGTACAATAACCATAATACATGTCATATAGCAGTGTTCCAAGAAATATCCATCAAGGTGACCAACAACTATCCAACAAGGGAATTAAGTATAAAGACATCAACATTTTATCATGAATACTATAGATTCTAGATGAGGTATCCGACCATAGCTTTCATGATATATTGTAGATATACAATACAATGTAAATTAGGGGAATCTGCTGTATCATAAATGGTACGACCACTCTAAAGAGACAGAAAAGAAAAAAAAGGAGGAAAGGAAGAAGGGAAGGGAAAAGGATCTGTAGAGGACAAAACCCACCCCACCGGACACCCCCACACAACCCTGACCCTATCGGAGCACCATGGGTGTAATGGTTCTAAGAGGTGCCAAAGATGCCAGAATTTATTGAACCTTAATATCTTTTTATAAAGGTGAGCCCTCATATACTCCATATTGTAAACATCATGGATGCATTTATAAAGATCAATATGGGAAGGTGATAATGAAGTGAGGAGGTGCTACAATTAATTCATTTGTGTAAAAATTACCAAATAATATAATATTTGTTAATAAAAGCTTGATAATGAATAAAGTACTATAACCCAATAATTCAATATAAAGTGTGAAAATAGTACAAGCTTTTAGATAAAGTTCATATATGCTCTCCTGAAACAATAAACTTCTTGGTTCTTCAATGTGACATATTAAACCACCACAAACACTTACTTGTTCACCCGATAGTGCTCTACTGAAATGCCACTCACTAAATAGCCATGATCCCTTTAACTAAAAAGAAGGTCAACAATCACCTGAATGATGAGTCTCCTTTAGTGCGAGGTTTCAAAAACAACAGCTTTCTAATAGTCAACATGCTAAATGCAGGTCATAGAAATTTTTTTTATATTTCTATATCACCAGACTTGGCAACTCAAAACTCATTAGCTCTTTGCCTACCATTGACTAATGCCGCGTACACACGATCAGAAATTCTGCGAGGAAAAGTTGGATGTGAGCTTTTGGTCAGAAATTTCGACCGTGTGAATGCTCCATCGGACTTTTGCTGGCAGAATTCCAGCCAGCAAAAGATTGAGAGCAGGTTCTCTATTTTTCGGTCGGAAAAAGTTCCTATCCGAAAATGCGTTCGTCTGTATGCAATTCGGACACACAAAAAATCACGCATGCTCGGAAACAATTCGACGCATGCTTGGAAGCATTGAACTTCATTTTCTCGGCTCGTCATAGTGTTGTACGTCACCGCGTTCTTGACAGTCGAAAGTTCAGAGAACTTTTGTGTGATCGTGTGTATGCAAGGCAAGCTTGTCGGAAAAACCATCCAAGTTTTTTCTGACGGAAATTCCACTCGTGTGTACGCGGCATTACTCATTACTCACATACTGTTGAAGTTTGTCAACACGGACCAGAGCTCTGAATCTTTTGGGCAATATTCACAAGAATGGTTTTATTTTTGCAACTGTGTAAGGGCTTATTCACACTGTAGTAAAACACATTAATGTTACTGTAAGTAGAAACCCTATTGTGTATGTGACCTATGTGTGTGTTACCCTATGCACTTAGCAGAAGTATTTGACATGTATTTTTAGATGTTACTATTTAACCATGCTGCCTAAAGGATAACTTTACTTTTGGATAGTTATTCTTTAAAGAGACCCTGTCACCAGACCATTTATTCTAACATCAATCTTCCCAGAAGATATTATGTGCGTGTACTGTATTTGATACATATTATTTACCAGTAAGAGCCTTTTTTTGTAGACTTCCAAAAGCCTCAAGAATGCTGCCAAGAACTGCCATCTTGGATGTAATGTCAGTAGTCCCAGCAGGCTCAGAATCAGAATAGAGTGACACTCTATAATTCCCTTTGCTATTCCCCCAGCCAGCTTCATGAAAGGTTATGAAGGAAGCTGAAGGGAGGAGAGGAGGAACCTGCCCAGCGCAAAGAGTAGTTAGAAACTCCCAGAAGAGGAGGGGACTATGATGTGCAAAAAGGGACGGGGCTGTGCTAGAGAAATTACTTTCCTGAAGTCAAATTTTCTAGCAAGTACAAAGGCACAATGCAAGTGAATACAAAATAAATGATGGAAAGGAAAAATACAGCAAGTAAGTATTTAAAATACTTGAATTTCTGTGCTTTTACCAGCAGTTTTTTTTTTTAAGTTGGTGACCAACAACGTCCCCCTAGATCTTACACTAGCCTCTCTGTGCATCTGCAAAATCCATGCTAAGGTCATGGAGGAACACAGAGCTGCTGCTACAAACTCTCTGGCTGGTCCTTCCAGCAATTTATCCTGTACAGTTGTGGAGAAAAACCCACTATACTTATGGGGAAGACCTCTATTCTGCGCCCAAAGTACAACTTGTTCACATGCTTAAATAAGATCTGGGCAGAAAAAATGTGGGATCAGCCAGAGAAATTGTAGCGGCAGATGTGTGGCTCCCCATGGGCCTTACAGCATGGATCTCGCAGGACCATTAATAATATATTAAAATACTACTCAGGGGTAAATATATATCCCAACTCACTAATTTATAGTGTGGTCTCAGTGGTCTTAATGAAACTCACCAATCAAAAAAAGAAGAATGGACTGTGGCAAAGACACCACAGCCCTAGTAGTGACCATTCTTTAAGAAGCCACGTGGCATATACTTAAAAAGAATAATACTAAGGTAAATCAAATAAATGTATTAATCCATATGCAGAATTATATTACAAATCTAACATTAAATCTTAGAATACATTCTGGACATGTCAACCAGTCCAGGATTTCTGGCTGGCGGTTACGGACTGCATAGCGGAAGTCCTTTCCATACCTATCCCTGTGTCTATCTCAGTATATGTATTTGGTTTAGTGGAGGCTGTGGTCCCATCCAATGCCCATAGAACCTTGCTTAATGTTTTACTGTTTTACACACGTGAGCAGTGGCAGCCCGTCCATAGGGGGCGCACGGGCGCCGCCCCCCCTCCAGGCATTCACAAAAAAATAAATAAATAAATACATTTTTTTAAAAACTTTTCTCTGATAGTTGAAGGTGGGAAGGTGAAAGCCATTAATGTGGAGGAAGATGGGACCGGTCTGACCTGCAGTCTGGCAGGAAACATATTATCTCAACTCTAAGCTGGGAATCTGCATACACATTATAATGTCACTGTTTGTAGAAATGTAGCACTGCAGAAAAGGCAGAAAAGTTAGTATCAGGACTGGTTGTATAAATTACCATAATTGCATATTAAAGGCAATATCAAATGTTAAAAAAAAAAAAAAAACGGAAGTATGAGGGGGTGGGGTGGGGTGGGGGTTGGTGGTTTGATGGGACACAGGCTGTATTTGATGGGACACAGGCTGTATTTGATGGGACACAGGCTGTATTTGATGAGACAGTGAGGCTGCATTTGATGAGACAGTGAGGCTGCATTTGATGTGACGGTGAGGCTGCGTTTAATGGGACACAGTGAGACTGCATTTGATGGGACACAGGCTGCATTTGATGGGACACAGTGAGGCTGCATTTGATGGGACAGTGAGGCTTCATTTGATGGGACACAGTGAGGCTGCATGTTATGGGACAGTGAGGCTGCATTTGATGGGACAGTGAGGCTGCATTTGATGGGACAGTGAGGCTGCATTTGATGGGACACAGTGAGGCTGCATTTGATGGGACACAGTGAGGCTGCATTTGATGGGGCACAGTGGCTGCATAAGATGGGCACAGTGGCTGCATAAGATGGGCACAGTGGCAGCATTTGATGGGACAGTAGGAGCATTTGATATGACACAGTGGCTGCATTTGATGGGCACAGTGGCTGCATTTGATGGGCACAGTGGTGGAAATTGATGGGCACAGTGGCTGCGTTTGATGGGCACAGTGGCTGTGTTTGATGGGCACAGTGACTGCGATCGATGGGTTTTTTTTTCAGAACTTTTCAGTTTGTTTGCGCCCCCCCCTAAAAATTTTGAGCACCAGCTGCCACTGCACGTGAGGCCATTTTTTTCCAGTGAAAGAAATCTGCGGCCCCGACTGTGTCCTTTTGGAAGGGCCTGGTAAACGACATGATCCCCTTCTATAAAGCCACATATCTATCCCCGGGATGGGAAAAGAAATTCACTAAGGTGGTTTGGCAGGCTTGGTTGGATTCCTCCACCAATGTAGGGTAACACTCTGAAGTATGACCTTGAGGGGATGGGGATTGTGTGTTGTAAATAGTGGTTAAACTGTTTATAAACTCAGATTAGCCAGTTGGACCTCCAACACCTCTAGTACCCTTTATTTCCTATAAGTTGGAGATGATTCCTGTAATAATATCCTTTTCTGGCATGGTACTCATAGCTCTGGTTGGCTTAGGAGCTCATCCAGCTCTATTGATACTGGAAAATGTATACCTATATGTATCACTTCACTCATCTAGCCCTTGGGGCTAAAACAATACCGGCAGGCTAGTGAAGCTCTCCGCTTGGCACACAAAACCCTAATGCCGCATACACATGATCGGACTTTCCGCCAAAAAAAACGTGGATTTTTGTTCAAAGGTTGTTGGCTCAAACTTGTCTTGCATACACACGGTCACACAAATGTTGGCCAACAATTCTGAACGTGGGAACGCGGTGACGTACAAGATGTACGATGAGCCAATAAAAAGGAAGTTCAATAGACAGTGCGCCACCCTTTGGGCTCCTTCTGCTAATCTCGTGTTTATCTCGTGTTAGTAGAAGTTTGGTGAGAGACGATTCGCTCTTTTCAACCTCGTGCTTTTCAGTTCGTTTCTGCTTTTCAGTTTGTGCTTGTCAGTTCGTATCTGTTCTTCAGTGCATGTTGTCAGTTCGTTCCTGTCTTTCAGTGCATTCTATTTATAGTTTGCTTCTGATTTTCAGCTCGTTCTTCTCAGGTCCTTTCTGATTTTCAGTGCGTTCTGTCAGTTCGTTCTGAGAAGCCGACCGTTTTCTAGCCATGTTGCGGTTATGTACTCGTGGTAGAGCTTGTGTCGTTGTTGGGCTTGGTGTTGGAGTTCTTGCTTTGACCCAAGTCCAGTCCATGGACAGGGGGAGGAGGAGTTCATGGACCAAGAATTGGTTACTTAATCGTGACCAATTCTCTCATATGCCTTTGCTGACGATTCCAGGAACTATCTCCAGATGACGGACCCCGTTTTTCACCGTCTGTTGCTTTGCTGTCCCCCTATATTACCAAGCAGGACACCTGCATGCAGAAAGCCATCACTCCCGAGCAAACGCTTGTCGCCACCTTGTGGTACTTGGCCACGGGGAGAAGTCTCCAGGATATCAAGTTCACGACTGGGATCTTCCCCCAGGCTCTGAGAATCATTATTCCAGAGACCTGTTCTACCATCATTCAGGTCCTGCAGAAGGACTATATTAAGGTAAGTTTTATCCTTTAGCATCAAATTCTATGTATTTAATGTTTTGTTGTATTGTATTTATTTCATCATTCCATAATTACCATGATTGTAATACGCTGTGAATGTCCTCTTTGTCCTCATGCATGCTGTAAGCTTTTAATGCTCCTTTTTTGTCCTTCATGCATATTCGCCTTCACTAACCTCCCCAGCATGCTATCCTGGGCCCATACACACCTAGCCTAGTCAATTAACAATGTATGTTGTCAGCTCCATTGTAGTGCTTACCCTAAACACCCCCTAAATTGTGTACAAATGTTATTGTTGTCCTTAAATTCAGGCATAGTGCAAGAGGTTTTTTTGGGGGGGCCAAAACTCATTTGGAACCCTCCCTCCCCCCAACTGCTAAGTCAACCAATACCAATACTCTATCTGCTGACTTTGCCAAACCCATACACACTATACCTACCTCTTTTGTGTTCATATTTATGAATAAATTCACCAAAGCATGTAGTGCAAGTGCCTGCCTGAATAGTTTCAAATGGTACTGTTTAAAGTTTTGTTCTCCTATTATCTTCATAGGTAATTGCAGAATGTAAAAATGTGCTTCAATTTGGACAGTGTGTATACATATTTTTGGATTATGACACTTCTTAACTGTCCAGTGGGCTGCCAATAGTGTTAGTAAGGAGGGGCTGGACAAAGTAACACACATTATTTATGCATTCAGCTCTCAATGAAGTGGAGACGATTACCTGTCCAAAACATCTCCTCCCCACCATAAAAGTTTTCCAATGGGCCATCAGAGGGGGGGAGGGGGAATCTGAAAATTATACTTTTGTCTTTAAATACTCATTTCAATAAATGTTCTACTTATGTTGGCCAAGAATGTTTGTGTCTAATCTGCTTGCAATGTTATATGCAAAAGTACAAATTTTTATTTTCTTGTTTGACTCCACAGTTTCCTTCCAACCCACAGGAATGGCAGACTGTGGCCTCCCAATTCGACCAGCAATGGGACTTTCCCAACTGCGGTGGTGCGATAGATGGGAAGCACGTCCAGATCGTCCCACCCCCCAACTTGGGGTCATACTACTACAACTACAAGGGGTACAGTAGTATTGTGTTGTTGGCGGTGGTGTCGGCAACTTATCTGGATGTGGGGAAGAATGGCCGTATGTCGGATGGAGGAGTCATCGCCCAGACTGAATTTTACAGGCATCTCCAGAATGGCAGCTTGGGGTTGCAACCTCCAGCGGATAACGTGGCGGGTCTCCCTTTTGTCTTTGTGGCGGATGAGGCCTTTGTGCTGGGGGAGCATTTGATGAGGCCGTTCGCCATGAGAACCCTGACCCCAGACCAGAGGGTTTTTAATTACTGGCTGGGACATGCCAGAAGAGTGGTCGAGAATGCCTTTGGCATAATGGCCAGTCGGTTCGGTCTTTTCCAAACAGCCATAAATATGGCCGAATACAAACTCAACCACATAATTTTAAGCTGCAGCATTCTACATAATTTTCTGCGTAAGAATGCAGCCAACTATCTGGCCTCAGTTGCGACTGAGGCCGACTCACCGGCAGAAACAATGACGGTGTTTAGAAGCTGGCAGCCCTGGCTTGCCCCCCCAAAGCGCCCGCGAAGTACAGCAAAACTATGCGGAGTACTTCATGGGTAGGCGGGCAATTGATATGCCAAAGAATCTGTAAGCTCTTTCAAATACATTTTTTTGTGAAAAACTAAACTATATATTTCATTTGATTTACTGCTTGTGTTTCTTATCTGTTTCCTAGGTTCTCCAATGGCCTTTTATTTTTGTCCATTTTCTTCAATAGTGCAAAAGTAACTTATTTGATACATGAGGTGACAATCTCTTCTTCAGCTAACTAATGTGTTCTGTTGTGCTATGGGTCTGCTAAACACACACAATGTTTTTGTTGTTAATGTATATAATGCATTAATGATAAAAATA